>NC_056740.1:453874993-454039993 GCF_019279795.1 Protopterus annectens
GAGTGTGTAAACTGTGAATTCATCACGTGCCCTTTTAAGGACTGGGGGAATTTTGTTTAAAACACTTCCTTTTCTTTTTTGATTTTGTGGGACAGCGTGGGCATGTTTTGTATTTAGCTAATCAGGGGGCTGCTAGGTTGCTAAATTCTTGTGTCAACATGTGTTAGGCATGTTTGGAGTGCTTGGGCGTTTGAGTTTCTGTTACTATTATTTTATACTGTTTTTATATTAAATGATGGATGAAATTGATAAGTATTGCTTAATTGGAAAAGGGTTATTTATTTAACTGCATCCAGTGCTTAATGTATGACACGAAGTCTGACGGATGGGACCTTTGTAATATAATTTATAGTAAATGTATAACATTTTCTGTGAAAGAGCCATTTAATTTCAACAAAACCAGTGTCAAGGAGTCTGATGTAAAAGTGGAGATTGAAAGACAAAATGAACACATATATGCTAATGTAAAGACAGTTAAACATAGGGAGATACAAGCAGAAATTCATTTTGATTTTTTATGGTAGCACCTAGTAATCCAGGAAAAGTGCACCATGTTATTACTGACAGTTTCAGTTTCTTCCTTCTGTTCTTCTGTTTCCATTTCTTCCCGACCTGTACATCTTGGTCTGTCACACCAACCACCTGCATATCCTCTCTCACCACATCCATAAACCTTATCTTAGGCCTTCCTCTTTTCCTTTTACCTGGCAGCATCGTTCTCCCATTATACCCAGCATCCCTCCTCAGCACATGTCCAAACCAGTGCAATTTCACCCCTCTGGCTTTGTCTCCAAACTGTCTAACCTGAGCTAACCCTCTAATATACTGATTCCTAATCCTTTCCATCCTCATCACACCCAAAGCAAATCTTAACATCTCTAACTCTGCCCCTCCAGCTCCGACTCCTGTCTTTTCGTCAGTGCCACCTTGTTTAACTCATATAACATAGCTGGTCTCACTACCCTCTTGTAGACCTTCCCTTTCACTCTTACTGATACCCCTCTGTCACAAATCACTCCTGACAGTCTTCTCCACCCATCCCACCCTGCCTGTACTCTCTTCTTCACCTCTCTTCCACACTCACCGTTACTCTGAACTATTGACCCCAAGTATTTAAACTCATCCACCTTCCCCACCTCTACTCCCTGCATCCTCACCATTCCTGTATCCTCCCTCTCATTCACACACATATATTCTGTCTTAGTCCTGCTGACCTTCATTCCTCTCCTCTCTAGATCATATCTTCACCTCTCCAGGGTCTCCTCAACCTGTTCCCTACTCTCACTACAGATCACAATGTCATCTGCAAACATCATAGTCCACAGGGACTCCTGTCTGATCTCGTCTGTCAACCTGTCCATCACCATTGCAAATAAGAAAGGGCTCAGACCTGATCTTTGATGTAATCTCACCTCTACCTCAAATGCATCTGTCACTCCTACCACAGACCTCACCACTGTCACACTACCCTTGTACATATCCTATACCACTCTTACATACTTCTGCGTTATTCCCGACTTCCTCATACAATACTGCAACTCCTCTCTAGGCACCCTGTCATATGCTTTCTCTAAGTCCACAAAGACACAATGCAACTCCTTCTCACCCTCTCTATACGTCTTTGTCAACACTCTCAGAGCAAACATAGCATCTGTAGGGCTCTTTCCCTGCATGAAACCATACTGCTTCTCACTAATCACCACCTCCCTTCTTAACCTAGCTTCCACTACTCTTTCCCATAACTTCATGCTGACTGATCAGTTTTATCCCTCTGTAGTTACTACAGCTCTGCACATCACTCTTATTCTTAAAAATCTCCACCAAAACACTTTTTCTCCACTCCTCAGGCATCCTCTCACTTTCCAAGATTTCATTAAACAATCTTGTTAAAAACTCCACTGCCATCTCTCCTAAACACCTCCGTGCTTCCACATGTATGTCATCTGAACCAACAACTTTGCCATACTTCATACTCTTCATAGCTGTCCTTACTTCCTCTTTGTTAATCCACTGCACTTTCTGATTCACTATCCCCACATCATCCAAACTTCTCTCTCTCTCATTCTCTTCATTCATTAGCCCTTAAAAGTACTCTTTTTTCCATCTGCTCAGCACACTCTCCTTGCTTGTGAGTATGTTTCCCTTGTTATCCTTTATCACCCTTACCTGCTACACCTCGGCCCCTCTGTCTGACCAGTCGGTACAGGTTCTTTTCTCTGTCCTATAGACCTTATCCTTAGCTAGTCACAGTTTAAATATTGAAAATGGGGACGGTACTATTTCTGTTACTGTGAGGAAAGCTGGGAAGAATCGATCGAAAGTGAGGGATAATAGTATTGAGACTGTCGTTGAAACTGTTAGTTTGATCAGGGATAGAAATGTAAGTGCAGAAACAATAATTTTGAATATGTTTGAAAAGAATAGTTGCTGTGTCATATCACCAAAGGGGAACAGTTTAAAAAGAGGTTTGGAATTAGATGCCTGAGGAAGAGCTTTTGGTCAAACAAATATGGTAAAAGAAATGGGTGTAAATGATGTGGGTCACTTAAAGGCCAGTTGTTGGTAACTGGAGACTGTATAGTTACGGGTGTAATATATTACCAAATAAAGGTAAAGTTCAGATTACTGTCTCATCCTTGCCTGGTTGTACTGTCAGGGATATATTGAACTCACTGGCTAAACTCTTTTATAAGGGAAAAGATAAGACGATGTAATTATTATTGCTGGGGTTAATGATATTGGGAGGACAAATCCCCATTTGTTTAATGATTATGTAGATACAGTTATTGATTTGAGTGAAAAATGGGGATTTAATTTATCATTTTGTGATATTATTCCAGTGTTAAGATTTAATCATGTATTTATAAAGGTTGCTAGGGAGTTTACAAATAATAGAAGAGAGTGTTGTTTTTTCTTCTGTGAGTTGTATTACATTATGGGTAGACATCTTAAGCAGGGCTAGTCACCTGGTGGTGTGAGCATTGGCTCCAGATGATTGTTGCGGTTGAAGTGACGCCCCGACTCCATGTGCAAAAAATGGGAAAAGGGATTGTGGATGGATGGATGGATGGATGGGTGGATGGATGGATGGATAGAGAAGATGTTCATAGGTTCATAGGTTCATACTAGGCCTAGGGCATTTATAAGCCTAGCCAGAGTGTGTTTGGCTTTCGCCACCCATTTTAAATTAATTTTGCTATGCCCTTTTTCGAGGTTAGTATACTGTGCCTCTGTCTAACAGTGACACAGAAGTGATACCCGGGGTAAACCTACGATCTCCCATCCAGTCATCAAGATTCCTCCTGAAGAGAGTCAATGAGGGACTCTGCCTAACCTGGACTGGGATTTTATTCCAGAGTGAAGGGAGCCTCTGGGTAATGAATCTGTCCCTCCAGTATGTCCTATTTATTTCAGTGCTGAGGTTCAAGTCTATCGAGCGCGTAGCTCGATGGGATTTGGATTTTCTGAGGTGCAGCATGTCCATTAATTCCGGGTTGGACATGGCTTTATACGTCAGGCACAGATCGCCTCTGAGCAGGCGGTATGCCACTGAGTAGAGCTGGAGTTTCTTTAACCGGGCAGCATATGGCATCTGTTTGAGCCCTTTGATCCTCTTGGTGAGGTACTTTTGGGGTGTTTCCAGTTGCTGCAGGTGTCTGGTAAGGTACATCCCAAAAAGGGCATTGTACTCAATTATGGGCCTGATGAGGGATGAGTAAAGAGGCACAATGACCTCCTCTAATCTAGATGTGAATCCCTTCATGATTAGGTGGACTATATAAAATGTTTTTCTAACCACTTTGGCCACGTGGTTGTCAAATGAGAGATTGCTATCAACTTGGGTCCCCAAGTCCCTAATTACTTCTTCTGTACTTAATGGATTATCACCTATGTGGTAATTTGTGGGCACTTTGTTTTTGCCAAAGGGGATGACTATACACTTTTTGGTGTTTAGCTTGAGACCATGGCTCTGGCACCAGTTGTCTGTTTCTCTGAGGCCCTTTTGGAGGATGCTTGTGTCGGCTGGAGAGTCGATTATGGTGCCCAGTTTGCAGTCATCTGCGAACTTGGTCAGCCACAGTCCTTCCGTGTTGGCCTGTACCTCCGAGAAATATATACTGAACAAGAGAGCTCTCAGGACTGAGCCTTGTGGGACACCACTTGTAACTGGTTTGGAGTCTGACATGGCTCCAGCAATTCTAACCATGTGGGTTCTGTCCTTGAGCCAGTTTGCAACCCATCTAGTGACATAGGGGTTCATATTTAAGCTGGTGAGCTTATCTATAATGCCCGAGTGGGGTATTGTATCGAAGGCTTTTGCGAGGTCCAGGTAGGCTGTGTGGACCACCTTCCCTTCGTCAATGGCCTTGGTGACTGTTTCAAAGAAATCGACCAGGTTTAAGAGGCAGGATCTACCCTTAACAAAGCCAAACTGGGTTGGATCCAGTGTCTGTAGGTCCCCAATATCTTTATTTATGAGGTCCATGATGATCCTTTCCATAGCTTTGCAGACCAAGCTAGTCAGGCTTATGGGGTGATAGTTTCCAGGATCTGTTGAGGCACCACCTTTGTAGAGAGGGACCACTGTTGCTGTACGTTGTGTAATGTTATGTAAAGATTCAATGTTTGGAAATGATTGGTTTAATTTAAGTTATAGTGGATACAGGGTTGTGTTAATGAAAATTCTTACATTTTTGAAAAGTCTGATATTTAGGCAGGCCACTAAAGGAGTAAATGTAAGGGATAGAGACAGAGAGAGAGAGAGTAGTTTCCTGTAGGCTCTTTTTGCATAATGCTAGAAGCTTAAATAACAAAATGGCCTGTTTATCAGCTGGAGCTAAAGCTGACAAGTGTGATGTTATACTTGTGGCTAATACTTGGTTTACTGACGTGTGTGGTCCTTTAGGTTTAGTGGGTTATTATGATTATCATAGTTTTAGGAAAGAAAAAAGAGTGGCTGGGGTGTAAGTTTATGTTAACAATGAATTAAATTGTTCTCTTACATATAGATGTGAATCTTTAGAAATTATTGTAGTGCGTATTGTTAAAGCTGGGGTGAATGTTAAGGTTATTTGTTTCATAGGCTCACTAATCAAAACTGTAGGGATTTGTCTGTTTTTTGGACATCTTATCTACTTATGTCTGGGATGGAAATGGTATTTTTTCTGGAGATCTTAATTATCCTAATGTTAAATGAGTGTAGCAACCACTTCCCAGAAGTCCTTTGTATAATAGGGTTAATATTAGTTTTGAGTGCGGTTATACACAACTGGGGGAAGAACCAACTAGTAATAAATACATTTTAGATGCTGTACGGGTTATGAATGCACAAGATAATCATGGATGTTTGGTTGATTGTGACATTGGTGGGTGTGATCATTTGTAAATAATTTATGTAGTTCATTTGTGGCAGGTAAGGTGGGAGGAGCCATTTATAAGGCACACTATAAGCATATAAATAGGAGGTTAAAGGAGTGGGACTGGGAGCAGTCATCATGAAAAAAACTTTTAAGATTTTCTGAAACAAATAATACATTAATATATGATCATGTGTCATTTGTATGTAGTAAGCAAGTTAGGTGCCTGGTGCCATGGTAGAATAGGTATACAGGCAAAGTGTACGATAGAATTTTATTTTCTGGAAGAAATAGGACAAGGAATGTTAGATATATTTTAGAAAAGTTATGAGACAATGTACGTGTAAATATGAAATGAGTTTGCTTGTCATGTTCCTAATAATACAGACAATGTACGTGTAAATATGAAATGAGTTCACTTGTCACGTTCCTAATAATACAATATACATGTAAATATGACATGAGTTCGCTTGTCATGTTCCTAATATTACAATGTACGTGTAACTATGAAATGAGTTCACTTGTCACGTTCCTAATAATACAATATACATGTAAATATGAAATGAGTTCGCTTGTCATGTTCCTAATAATACAATGTACGTGTAAATATGAAATGAGTTCACTTGTCACGTTCCTAATAATACAATATACATGTAAATATGAAATGAGTTTGCTTGTCATGTTCCTAATAATACAATGTACGTGTAAATATGAAATGAGCTCGCTTGTCATGTTCCTAATAATACAATGTACGTGTAAATATGAAATGAGTTCGCTTGTCATGTTCCTAATAATACAATGTACGTGTAAATATGAAATGTGTTCGCTTGTCATGTTCCTAATAATACAATGTACGTGTAAATATGAAATGAGCTCGCTTGTCATGTTCCTAATAATACAGACAATGTACATGTAAATTTGAAATGAGTTCGCTTGTCACGTTCCTAATAATACAATGTATGTGTAAATATGAAATGAGTTCACTTGTCATGTTCCTAATAATACAATGTACGTGTAAATATTAAATGAGTTCTCTTGTCATGTTCCTAATAATACAGACAATGTACGTGTAAATTTGAAATGAGTTCGCTTGTCACGTTCCTAATAATACAGTGTACGTGTAAATATGAAATGAGTTCACTTGTCACGTTCCTAATAATACAATGCACGTGTAAATATGAAATGAGTTCACTTGTCACGTTCCTAATAATACAATGTACGTGTAAATATGAAATGAGTTCGCTTGTCATGTTCCTAATAATACAGACAATGTACGTGTAAATATGAAATTAGTTCACTTGTCACGTTCCTAATAATGCAATGTACGTGTAAATATGAAATGAGTTCACTTGTCACGTTCCTAATAATACAATGTACGTGTAAATATGAAATGAGTTCGCTTGTCATGTTCCTAATAATGCAATGTACGTGTAAATATGAAATGAGTTCGCTTGTCATGTTCCTAATAATACAGACAATGTACGTGTAAATATGAAATGAGTTCACTTGTCACGTTCCTAATAATACAATGTACTTGTAAATATGAATGAAATGAGTTCGCTTGTCATGTTGCTAATAATACAGACAATGTACATGTAAATATGAAATGAGTTCACTTGTCACGTTCCTAATAATACAATGTACGTGTAAATATGAAATGAGTTCACTTGTCATGTTCCTAATAATACAATGTACGTGTAAATATGAAATTAGTTCACTTGTCACGTTCCTAATAATACGATATACATGTAAATATGAAATGAGTTCGCTTGTCATGTTCCTAATAATACAGACAATGTACGTGTAAATATGAAATGAGTTCACTTGTCATGTTCCTAATAATACAATGTACGTGTAAATATGAAATGAGTTTGCTTGTCATGTTCCTAATAATACAGACAATGTACGTGTAAATTTGAAATGAGTTCGCTTGTCACGTTCCTAATAATACAATGTATGTGTAAATATGAAATGAGTTCACTTGTCATGTTCCTAATAATACAATGTATGTGTAAATATGAAATGAGTTCTCTTGTCATGTTCCTAATAATACAATGTACGTGTAAATATGAAATGAGTTCGCTTGTCATGTTCCTAATAATACAGACAATGTACGTGTAAATTTGAAATGAGTTCGCTTGTCACGTTCTTAATAATACAATGTACGTGTAAATATGAAATGAGTTCACTTGTCACGTTCCTAATAATACAATGTACATGTAAATATGAAATGAGTTCGCTTGTCATGTTCCTAATAATACAGCATTTTATAGCTATTTAAAGTCCTATGGGAGAGAATGACAGACCACTATAAATCTGGTAGATGTAATGTGATCCTATCTCACCTACATTCTGTACTGATGGGTTCGGAGCCAATCCTCGGCTCCGACTCGGCACACTCTACTATAGAACTAAGTCTCTTATTGGCTGAGCTGTCCCACATCCCAGGATGCACCACCACTGCTTCCCCAGATCTCGTTTGCCGCTTCTACAGCAAAGACGTGGTCTCGGACTTGGCTGAGCTAAGTGCTTGTTATTTAAAAAGTTTCTGTCAGACATTTTTTGCTAACCTACCCAAAAGCTGTTTTAACAGCTATTCGTTGTTGTGTGACTGTGACATTGTGTTTTTTGTGGTAAAATTGTCTAGTTTGAGGGAAAGGATCCCGTTTAAGTTAGAGGGGCCTTGCCCTCGCGCTTTGTGGAAAACTTTTTGTGTGTGAGTCTTTCTTCAAGTGTTCCCGTTTGAGTTAGAGGGGCCTTGTCCTCAGCTTCTTTAAGCTATTCGTTATTGTTAGTGTACTTTAAAGAATTTTTTCTGTGGTAATTATTTGTGTTTCAATATGTCGAAAGAGCACAGACCTTCAGGATTCAAAAAATGCTCTAAATGCAGTTACAAAATGTCCATCACGGACGATCACTCTTTGTGCGTTTATTGTTTTGGCCCTAAGCATCTTCAGGAGTCATGTAGCGTTTGTCACGCTTTTTCCTCCCGTGTCCTCCAAGAGAGGAAAAACAAATTGATTTTAAAAGGGCTTATCACCCCTTCTTTTGAGGAGGCTTTATCTTCTTCCTCTTCACCTTCTAAGAAGAAGAAATTGTCGGCTCCGACCAGCCCGTTGGAACCGGCTACAAAGAAATCTCGGCAAGCTTCTCCATCGGCTCCACGGACTTCGGAGCCGAGGGCGGAATGGTCTGCCTCGATGCCTCCAGCCTCGACTCCTCTGGCTTCGGAGCCGACGGCTAGAGCTTCGAGAGGCGGGTCACCTTCATCGGCTCCACTGTCTTCGGAGCCGATGAGAGTTGCCCGCTCAGACTCTTCCCCTTCGGCGCTGAAGTCCTCTTCGGCTCCGAGGGAAATTGCAACGGTTGTGGAGTCTCCCTCGGCACCGATATTTATTGAGACTATTCGGAGCCGGTCCCCCAGTCCTTCGGAACCAGCGGAGAAGTCGACTCGAACTCGTTTGATCTCTTCTCGGTCTTCGAGAATGTCAGATTCGGACGTAGACAGGGTACTTCAAAGGCTGTTTCAGTCTCCGGTCTTCCAAAAGTTGGTTTCGGCTCCATCCCAGTCGGCTCCGGAGCCGGTTGCCCACCCTGTTGTCTTGGTTCCTCCTCCAACAGCCTCGGCACCATTGGAGTTGGTGTTGGTGGAGCCGGTGGAGGTTTTTGGGTCGGTTCCGACCCTTACTCCAACCCTGCCTTTCAGGTCGGATTTCGGTACACGGACCTCCTCTGTCGGCCCCGGGGGTGACGCTTCGGGACTGATGTTTTCAGTTCCGAGCCTCCCTCTCGGTGCGTCGGCTGCGGGAGTGCCGTCTACTGTTGTGGCCTTGGGGTCGGACCTTCCCAGGACTCTGGGGATCCCGCCTTCAGGGCCATGAGGAGTGCTTTGGCCAAATCTTCTTTGGCCACCTCCACAGTCTCACTGTCACCTTCCCTTGGCACGGAGACTGGTTCCTTTGTAGTCCCCCTGTCTCAAGACAGCGGAGCCCTGGGGCCTGAGGCCACCCCCATCGGGGGTTCCCTCCTTCCTGAAAGTCCCTCCGAAGCGTCTTCGAGGAACCTCCAAGGAAGAGACAGTGCAAGAGGAAGCACGTCGACTCCCCTGACGAGTCTCTCACTTCGGACACCGAGTCGTCCTCGGATGATGTCTCCTTTGCGGACATTTTGGAAATCCTGAAGCAACGAGGTGACTGGCAGTCCAAACCCCCTTCCGCTGAGGAGTCGGTATTCCTCAAGGCCTTCGGGGCTCAGCCCTCCGCCTCCTGGGTGTCTCTGCCCTTCGATGAGCTTCTGGATTTGATCTCTCGAAGGGCGTGGGAACACCCGGATTCTGTGGAACCGGTGCCAGCTCGCCCCAATAAATTTCTTTCAGCACCCCCCGAAAAGGATTTTCTCTCCAAAGGTGTGGCTGTAGATGCCCTGGTGGTGGCATCTGCTACCCAACAAGATGTGGCAGAGGCTTCAACGTCCGTCCATCCTCCTAATAAAGAGTCCAGGAGCATGGATCGGTATGGGAAGCGCACCCTTACTTCAGCAACCTTTACTTTAAGGTCTCTGAATTATCTGACGCACTTCACCAGACTTCAGAGGGATCTGGTCAAGGAACTTTCAGATACCCTCTCTGGTAACTTACCTGAGCAGTTGGCCCAGATGGTTAGCTCTCAGCTGGCTACCCTATCATCATTGTCGAACTCATCCATGAGGCTCATTTCATATGCAGCCGAGGGGGCGAGCAGAGCGGCGAGACCAGGTGTTGCTCTACGGAGACAAGCCTGGCTTCGCCTGTGTCATTTTGCGGAAGCCTTCAAGTCTTCCTTTGCCGACGCTCCCTTTGATGGGTCCTCTCTGTTTGGACCCAAGGTAAAGGACACCTTGACTCGCTGTGAACAAGAGGGTAAAACTTTAACTGCCGTAGGGGCACGGTTTTCCACTCCCTTCAGGCCTTATCCCAAGGCTAGAAGAGGGGGGAAAATGTGGTTCCGTAAATCTCAAAAGTCTTACTCTTCACAGCAGAGCGATCCCCCTTGTAGAGGCAGAGGAGGGGGAAATTTTTCAGGAAGACGCCGTCCCAGAGGCGGCAGAGGCCCCCGCAACACTGGAGACCGCGAGTCCTTTCATGGCTCCTCAACCTTCCAGAATCCCTGAAGGATTGCCCGACTGTGCAGCTCCGGAGCCAGACGGGGGTCATTTTTCGAAGCACCTAAAGGCCTGGGAGAGTATCACTCAGGACCGATGGGTGCTCCGAATCATCGCCGGAGGTTACACCATCCCCTTCTCTCAACCCCCCCCCCCATCCCAAAAAATCCCGGACCCGCCACCCATCAACAGGATCTTGCAGCCAACGAAATCTCAAAGCTGCTTCAAAAAGGAGTCATCCAACCTGTCCCCGCAGGCCAGACCGGATTAGGGACTTACTCAAGATTCTTTTTGGTGCCAAAAAAGACCGGGGACTTGAGGCCCATTTTGGATCTCAGCAAGCTAAATCGATCAGTGAAGAAGTCCAAGTTCCAGATGGTCACCTTGCAATCCATTCTCCCGCTGCTGGAGAAAGGTGTTTGGATGTGCTCCATAGATCTCAAGGACGCCTATTATCACATCCTGATAGATCAGGCGTCCAGGAGACACTTGCGCTTCAGCCTGGGAGACAGTCATTTCCAGTTTCATGCACTGCCCTTTGGTCTCACCACAGCCCTCAGGGTGTTCACCAAATGTTTTGTGGTGGTGACTGCTCACCTGAAAAGTCTGGGATTCCAGGTGTTTCCATACCTAGACGACTGGCTCCTAACTGCCACCTCCAGGCGTCTACTCTTGCAAAACCTAGCAGCCACCATATCTCTAGGCAACTCCCTAGGAATCACCTTCAATTGGACTAAGTCCATGTTGCTGCCATCTCAGCGCATTCGGTTTATCGGAGTAGAGATAGACTCAAAGCAATCTTCCTACAGAGAGGATAGAAACACTACAGTCTCAAGTTTGAGCCTTGCTCCTCAAACGTCGAGCCCCAGCCAGGATGGTCCTACAACTGTTAGGTTCCATGTCGGCCACCGTTCTCCTAGTCCCCTTGGCAAGGTTACATATGAGGATTCTCCAGTGGCTCCTGTCAGTCCAGTGGTCTTATCAGGATCTCCCTCTCAGTCACCACATTCTGATCACAGAGACGTGCAAACAGGACCTTCGTTGGTGGCTGCTTTCCTCCAACCTGGATCAGGGGCGACCCTTCGTTCCACCACCTCCAGTGGCCACATTGACTATGGACGCCTCCCAGACAGGGTGGGGGGGACATTACCTGGGCAGGTCAGTCCAAGGCAAGTGGCACTCCGACAAGAGTCTCCTCCACATCAACATACTAGAAATGAGGGTGGTGCTTCTATTGCTGCAAGCACTACACAGTTACCTCCCCCATGGCATGATTGCCATTCAGTCCGACAACATGTCAGTAGTCTGGTACCTGAACAAACAGGGAGGGACCAGATCCTACCCCCTTTGCAGAGAGGCCATGAAGGTATGGGATTGGGCGATTGCAACCAAACGTTTTCTTGTAGCAACACACATTCCAGGGAGATCCAATGTGATAGCCGACAGACTGAGCAGAACTATTCTCTCCCCTCACGAGTGGTCTCTGAACGACAGAGTGGCAACTCAGATTTTCAAAAGATGGGGAACTCCTTGCTGCGACCTTTTTGCAACCCCCCTCAACACGAAATGCCAACAGTTCTTCTCTCTCACCCCAGTTCCGGGGGAGATTCCCAAGGACGCCCTAGTCCAAGCTTGGCCCACCGGTCTGCTATACGCCTTTCCACCGGTTCCCCTTCTTCCCAAGGTGATCCAGAAGGCGATTTGCTTGGAGAGCAAAATGATTCTAGTTGCCCCATACTGGCCTCGTCAAGTCTGGTTTCCCTTTCTTCGGAAATATGCACTGGACGGTCCATGGTTCCTGGACCAAGTTCCGGATCTCTTGACCCATCAGTCGGGACAGCTTCATCAGTCCCTCCACTCGTTGAAGTTAACAGCTTGGCTCCTCCTCTTCCAGCCATAGCCAGGAACCATGCTTTGGACCCAGAAGTCTTACATATCTTGTCCTCGGCCCACAAGACTTCTACTAAGAAAATGTATAGCAGCAAATGGAAGAGATTTGCTATTTGGGCCCAACTCCGGGGCTTAGACCCCATGACAGTCCCGGTGTCAGAGGTTCTGAAGTTTTTAGCTTCTCTGTTCAATCAAGGTTGTTCGGTCTCTACCATCAAGGTCCAATTGGCAGCTATTTCCAATTTCCAAGAGAGCATAGAACCACCTTTGATGAGCAACAAGTTGTGTAAAGCCTTCATGAAAGATGCTGGGCTGCTTCGGCCCCCGATATCTCATCCCGCTCCACCGTGGGACCTTAATGTGGTGTTAGGTGCTTTGACCTCTTCCCCCTTTGAACCGGCAGCAACTTGTGACTTAAAATTTCTTTCTTGGAAGACTGCTTTATTAGTTGCAATTACATCAGCCAGGAGAGTTTCGGAACTTCAAGCCCTATGCATCAAACCACCATACCTGTTTTTTCACAAGGATAGAGTATCCCTCAGACCGAACCCATCCTTTGTTCCTAAGGTTTGTTCTAGTTTTTGTCTGCAACAATCATTGGAGCTTCCAGTTTTCTTCCCAAAGTACTCAAACAGAACGGAATACATCTTTCACACCTTAGATGTTCACAGACAATTACGCTTCTATTTGGATAGGACGCACCAAGCACGGAAAACAGATCAGTTGTCTGTATCCTTTTCGGACAATAAACTGGGCAAAGCCGTCACGAAAGTCACTATTGCCAAGTGGATCAGAGACTGTATCAGTCATACTTACTTCATTTCTAATAGAGAGTTACAACTACAGTGAAAGCTCATTCTACCAGGGCTATGGCTACTTCAGCAGCTTTTCATTCCAAGCTTGCCATTAGTGACATTTGTGCTGCGGCTACCTGGTCCTCTCCTCACACCTTCATTTCTCATTACAAATTGGACGTGGCATCTCGGGGGCGAGCTTCCTTCGGTTCCACAGTTCTCAGGAGTGTTTTCTAGTGAGCCACCCAGGAATCAGGTGCTAGGTACGCTGTCCCATCAGTACAGAATGTAGGCGAGATAGGATCACATAACATCTTTTAGTTATGTACTTACCATAACTTTAGATGTTTGGGATCCATCTCGCCTACATTCCTAATAACCCACCCTCCTTCCCCCTGCCTTGGAGATCAGAAGAGACCAGACGGTTCGAGTTCAGCTGTTTCATCTTGAAACACCTGGCAATATTATATCAACAGTCTATGTGTGTGCGCATGTGTGCGGACAAACAAGATCTGGGGAAGCAGTGGTGGTGCATCCTGGGATGTGGGACAGCTCAGCCAATAAGAGACTTCGTTCTATAGTAGAGCATGCCGAGTCGGAGCCCATCAGTACAGAATGTAGGCGAGATGGATCCCATACATCTAAAGTTATGGTAAGTACATAACTAAAAGTTCATGGAGATCAGATTAGACTGGTGAGCCTAAAGATTTGTGTAAGATCTTTTTGGATATTTTTTTTTTCCTGGATCTATGGAGAAATTAGTATTTGGGAATTAATTGATACCAGATGAAGTCTGCCCGATGTTGTCGCCTGACCAATTTAAAAAATCTTTAAAATGATAAAACTGAATTCAGCTGCCAGACCTGATGGAAGTAATGGGTATTTTTGGTTACTGTAATTGATAATATTGCTCCATGTTTATTACATTTGTTTCAAAAGTCTCTCAGAACTGGTTATATCCACGCTGTTTGCAAGGAAGCTTTAGTGATTCCAATTCCTAAAGGAGGTGATTCTTCAGATGAAGGGAATTTTAGGCCTATTAGTATGACATGCATTTTGGGGAAATGTTTTGAGAGAATCATAGCTGAATATATTTTTGATCACGTAAAATATTCATTGACTATGTTTCAACATGGTTTTGTTAAAGTTTGGTCTTGTGTAAGCAACTTATTATCCTTTTATCAAAATGTTATGGAAACTCTTGCTGTTGGTTTGATAGTTGATGTCATTTTTTTTTTTTACTTAAGTAAGGGTTTTGACAGTGTTCAACATGCAGAGATTTTGGTGTTATTAGAATATAAAGTGAAAAGATTTATGATAGGACTCTGCCGAGGTGGTGCAGCGGTTAGTGTTGTCACCTCACAGCAAGAGGATCTCTGGTTCGATTCTCGGCTGGAGTGCCTTCTGTGCGGAGACTGCATGTCCTCCCTGCGGTTGAGTATACTTTAAAAGACATGCATGCATGTAGGTGCGCAAGTGTGTGTGTGCCTTCTGTGAACTGAACAAATCCCTCATTCTTACCCAAGGTTGTTTGAGTTCACATTGAATCAAGCCATCAATTTCCCAGTTTTCTGTTTGGATCTTCAGAACCAGGGAGAAGGGATTCTACATACTCTGGCTGTGCATAAGCTGCTCAGGTTCTGTGTTGACAGAATTAAGTCTTTTAGAAAAGCTGATCAACTATTTGTTTCTTTGCTGGGACAAAGAAAGGACAAGCCATGCCAAAACAGACCAGATGGTTGTCGTCAGCTATTGCCTTTTGCTATTTCCATCATGGTAAACCAGTTCCAGGCAGGATAAAGGTTCATTATACTAGAGCCTTGTCTTCTTTGATTGCATATTGGAAAAGGAAAAGCTCTAAAAGTATTCTAGAGGCATCTACATGGTTCTCTGTACATATCTTTATGAGACATTACAAACTGCATTCCTTTTCTAGATCTAGGACAGGCATTGCTAGGACTATTCTTCAGGGGCTCCTCCATCCATATCCTTCCTCATCCAAGGTCGGATGGTCTTTGGTGATGAAGCCATGTAGCTTAAAGGCTGCTGCAACAGTGGGAATAATGAACATAGTACAATTATGCAAGTTGCACTTGCCCATAACAGTAGACGTTCAAATTCCTCATTGCTGCAGTAGCCACATCCACTCCTCATCCCCCTATTTTTTGTATATAGTTACTTGTTGGGATATAAAATTGTTGGTTATTAGATATTTTTTGTGGTTCAAGATGAGTACACATTTTCTCAACTTTTGGATAGCAAAGTCCTGAAGAGTCTTCACTCTGACTGCTGATTTTCCCATTACAAGTCTGCCCACTCAAGCAGCCAGAATGAATGTGTGGGAGGAGCCTGAGCTTTTGGAAGCTGGCTGGTTGTTGTGTCCTGGGCCAGTGACAGCTCATACAGCCTAAAAGCCACGGCAGCAGTGAGGAATTCAAATGTCTACTGTTATGGGTAAGTACAGCTTACACAACTGTACTTTATCTGGGTCCCTGTTTTTACATACGAGCTGCATTTGCGTTATTTATTCCACTCTTTTTTTATTTTTTTATTCCATTCCTGTCATACTTAACAGCAGTCCCAGTGCCCCACTTCCTTTGCTGGGTCTACAGACACTCCAGTCTCCCTCATGTCAATGCTGAATTTCATGCTGGGGCTAGCAGGGAGCTTAAGGGCATCTTGGGGTGTTCAGTTCAGGTTTTTTCTTTTATTACCTACCCAAACCCCACCTTCTCCACTATGTTCACCAACTGACTCTGTGAGCTACTCCCCTCATTGGACAACACCTCCCCTTCAGGAATATCATCGGCAAACATCCTCCCTCCTGGGAAGGTCCCGACCATCACTCTCTGACAGCACCTCAGATGCCTGAAATGCTAATTGAGCCCAGGTCACCTGGGCCATACTTAGGGCTTTATTCCTTTATGCCACATTGGTGGCTGTTGACTCCACTCTTGTGCTGTATTGTGATATTGTAGGACTGTAATTTTGAAATCCATCTAAGAAGTTTACCATTTTGTTCTGTTCTGTAAAATGACCTTAAGGGAATGTGATCTGAAACTACTCTGACTTTTTTTTTTGTTCTCTCTGCTTAGGGTTTAAATTTTGTAGGTGATAAAGTATCAATAAACATTCCTTTTTCACAGCTACATAGAGTTCTTCACTTGGCTAAAGTCTACGACTAAGATAAATTACTGTGTACTTTTCTGCCTTTAAGAAAACCTGACTAAGTGCAGCCCACCACGCCACCAGTTCATGGTCTGAAGTAAGTACCTGAATGATAGATTTTTGGCTAAGGACAGCTAGTACAGGAGGACCACTCAATGCCTGCTTGAGCGTTTGAATATCTGTTTAGATTAGAAGCTGCTGTCTGGTAATCTTATCTGGCCTGGCTTGATCTGATGTTGTCAATCTTCATCCATTCCTGATTCTTGGCTATGGTTCCTATCCTCAGAACCAGTCTGGCCGTTGCATAGCTCGTGCCAGCCAAAAAATCTTTCAAGCTACTGGTCTACCCACAATGCCACTCTCTACATTACCTCAGATCTCGTTTGCCACTCTTATTGCGAAGACACATCAGACGTTCTCTCTTTCTCTCTCTCAGAGCTAAGTAAAATTTATACTTTTTCTCTTTCAAAATACTTTTCTATTTTCATCTTCGTCTTATCTTGTAAATCCTTCTGGTCTCCCATTAGTGTTTTTTGGTTAATGTGACTGTGTTTATCTTTACTGTTGGTAACTTTAACTATCATTGTTGGTAGTTTCTAGCCCCCTCCTTACCGTTGGGTAATTTCTTTAACTACCATTGCTAGTAGTCCTCTCCTTGTTTGACTGTGTTCTGTTGTCTGTCCTTTTCCATATCTCTTCTACCTCTCTTTATTTTTTATTTTTTGAATGATGGCAGAAAAACCTAAAAGCTCTCCTTCCAGTTTCAAACAATGTAAAGAGTATGGCAGAAAAATGCCAAACTCTGACGGCCATGAGTGCTGCGTTTATTGTCTGGGTGCACCTCATTTATCTGTTGACTGCACTATCTGCCTGGGTTTCAGCAATAGAGCCCTGGTAAAACGTAAAAATAATTTGATTCTCAAAGGGCTTCTTAAAGCCCCTTTTGAGGAAGCCATGTCCAAGGCTGAACAATCTCCTCTGGCCTCTGGGACCAAAGCTACCTGCTCGGTGCCGACATCTCCCTTGGCATCGACTGTTAAGAAACACAAACATGCATCTGCAGGTTCCTCTTCAGAACCAAAATCAAAGGTTCCAAAATTGATGGAATGGACTAAAATATTGGCACTGATGACCCTACCAATGCCATCGACACCAATGATGACTTCCACACTGGTTATGGCTCCTAACACTTCCACTGTGCCTATGATTCTGGCATTGGTACCAATTGTTACTACTGCCACTTTGGCGCCGATATCTTCTGTGGCCCCGCAGATGGCGCCGAAGATTAATTTTCTTGTACAGCCAAGACTGCCTACTCCCCTTCCATTTATTCTTTTTTGGGACAACTCCCTAGTCCTTTCCTGGAGAGACCTGAGTCCCTGTCTGCATTTTCCATTCACCCCACCAGGAGCCTCTCAGAACTTGATGTTGTTAGGTTGGTGGATCAGATTCTGACAGCCAGGGGTCTTCCACCATCTTCTCAACCCCCTCTCCCTTCTGGTGTAGGGAGTTTCTCTTCTACGACACCTTCTAACACTCCTCCTCTGACCTCCTCACAGGTCTTAGAGCAGTTGACTCCGATACAACAATTCCCTGTCACCCTGGTACTGACAACTTTTTTTTGTCCACAGTGCTGGGTTTGGTTCTGTCCCGGGACCGTGTCTTTACCTTCAGCTCTGAGGAGTTAGTCAGCTCCAATTTTTTTCCATGGAGCTGCCCTTGCCTTTTCAGGCTGTGCCAGTAGAAGACCTGTCCTCTGTTCTGGCTTCTCAGGTGGGACTCTCAGGGCAGGGTTTGACCCCGGTTCTGAGATTGTCTGTCTCTGTTCTGGGCTCCCATCCCTCCTCAGAGGGTCTTGCCTTTTAAGCCATGGAAAGAGCCTTGGCCACTGCCTCCTCCCAAATGGTTTCTGTGTTATTGGAGTCTCAACCCCTAATCACAGCTTTTTCGGATCTGCCACCAACCTCTACCACAGGACAATGAGCTCCAAGGTTGCAAGACCTACCTGCTGAAGGTATCCCCTCTTCAGAGACCTCTTCAGATGCTGCCACTAAAGAGCCACCTCAGAAGAGATTGTGCAAGAGGAAAAACCTTGACTCTCCTGAAGAATCAGCCTTAGAGGACACAGATTTCAATGAGGGGGTGGGTGGGAGTCTCCCCCCCCGTCACCCCCAGAAGATGTCTCCTATGGAGACATTCTAGAGATCCTAAAACAGAGGGATGAGTGGAAGCCCAAAGACCCTTTTTCTGAGGAATCTGTATACTTGCAGGCCTTTAGAGCTCACCCATCTACCTCCTGGGTGACCCCGCCTGCATACAACCTTATTAAGTTCATTGCTGAGTGGGCCTGGAAGGCTACTAACTGTATAGAGACAATCCCCTGGAGACCTGACAAGATACTCTCTGCACCGGAGGACCATCCACACTGGGCAAAAGGCTTAGTAGTTGACGCCATGGTGGTAGCGGCTGCCACAGAGAAAGAACTAGCTGAGGAAAGTTCTACTGTGCATCCCCCTAACTGAGAGTCCAGGGTGATGGACAGATTTGGGAAGCGTGTCTATGCTTCATTGACCTTCTCCATCAGGTCTTTGAATTTTTTGACACACTTCACTAGGCTTCAGAGGGATCTGGTCAAGCAGCTGTCAGATACCTTGGCGGGAGCTGTAGCTGAGGGGGTTCAAGAAAATGTGGCCTCCCAGATGTCCTTCAAGGATGCATCTGCAGTCCTTACAAATGAGTAGTCCTGTCGTCAGGCAGCCCTTCGGTCGGCCGGATTCCAAAGTCTGGGTCTGGCTTCGGCTGGTGTCGCGCTTCACCCGACGTCATAGCTGCAGTTCTTCAGGTATAAAGGCATCAGCCGACGCCATTTTCCTCTGTCTTTCTTGCCGCGTGGTGCCCGAAGCAGAAGCTGTTCGCAAGTGCCGGTCGGTCAGAACCAGAGATTACTACTACCGAATACTACTTCGAGGACTTCTAAAAAGCTAAGTACCCCGTTGGGGACTCTTTCTTGCCTCAGCCGATGTCAGAAAAAGTGAATAACTGTTTAACTTGTGGGAAACAAATACCTCATAAAGATTTCCACTCTTACTGCTTACCTTGTTTAGGCCCAGATCACGACGTAGCAGCTTGTCTAGCCTGTGCTTCTTTTAACCGACGGACGCTTAGACGTCGGTCGGAATTTGCAGAACAGTTTTTCGGCTCTGATTTTGGTTATATCATGTCGTCGGATCCTCCGACTTCACAAATAACCAAAAACGCAGGGGAAAGGACCGACACTCGCGGTCCGCGGTTTCGGCCGAAACCACGGTTAAGCCAACCACGAGTGTCTCGGTTTCGGCTGAAACCGAGCAAGCGGTTCTTCCCCCAGCCGAAAACATGCCTTCTACCGAGGCCTCTTCTAACCTGGTGGAATCGGCTTCTGAAATCCAACCTGCAGTTGCGGTTTCTCAGGAATTATCAGACACTATTCCCTTGGATATTTCAACCCCTGCACGTGGAGCTGCTAGGCCTCCTGCAGCCATGTCTATTAAGGCCTTTGCCAGGGCTAAAGCAGCTAAAACTTCGAAAACTGTGCCTGTCAAGCCCCCCTCTCACAGGTCCAGCACCAGTTCCCATATGCCTTCTTTGGCAGAGGATCTCATTTCTTTAATTCGTGGATCCCAGCCTCATCCAGACAGGACCTCTCATCCACCTCCAGAGAAGAGGCCTAGAGCAGAGCCCCCAGAGCCAGTATCCACAGATGATTCCTCTGATGACTCAGAACATACAGACCCTCCTGAGGCTCCTTATTCCCCTTACGAAGACTCTGATGCTGAAGAGTCCATTCCTTCAGCCTCTCCACCTGAGGAATTTTCCTTTGGGGAAACCTTGCATGCTATGAGGGAACAATTTCAGTGGCAGGGCCAAGATTTCTCAGACTCCAGAAAAAGGCTTAGAACCTTTCTATATTTGCCACAGCATAGGCCTTTAGCTATACCTCCAGTTCTTTCTGTTGTAGATGATGCATTTAATGATGCTTGCACTGCTCCTGATTCATTACCTCCGCCCCTGCTAAGCCCGATAGGTTCTACAGGGTCCCGGACACTCATCACCATTTATACAAGGCTCCTTTTGCAGATCCAGAGACAATCTCCCAGGGCCCTAAGGCTGTAGCAACTACATCTGCTAAAAACCCCCTCCCCTCTGAAAGGGAATCCAGGTCCTTAGAGAGATGGGGTAAAAGTTTACACTTCTGCTACTCTGTCAGCTAGGGCTTTGAACTGTCAATTTCATATGATTCAATATCAAGAGTTTATGCTAGACCAGTTAACTATAATGCTGTCCTCTGAAGAATCTTTAGATAAGAAATATGTTCAGGAAATGGTACATAACATACAGCAGGTTAGTAACCATTCTTTAAAATGTGGCTATGATGCACTGGAGGCTTCTTTTAGATCAGCCATGACTGGCACAGTTATCAGGAGACATGCATGGTTGAAAGAGCAGGCATTACCAGACCATGTCAAATCAAAGCTTTTAGATGCACCCATGGACAAAGTCAATTTATTTGGTTCTCCTGCACAGCAGGTAGTGAAAAAGATGGAAGAGAAGGCGAAATCTGTACAAACAGTGAAAGATTTCTTACAGGTTCAACCTCCAAGGTTTAGCAGGAACTGGCCCTCCAAGAATTGGTCCTTTCCGGACTCCTCTAAGACACAGAGAGGCAGGAATAGGCGTTCAAGAGGCAGAAACCAATCCAGGGGTGCTTACAGGGGATGCCAGTGGCAGGGTAACAACCAGTGAGGCACAGACGCAGCCACCACCACTACAACAACACAATCACAGTGACTTGGCTGTGGCACCGCCTACCAGGGAACAACTGGAAGCACCCTTAGGCGGAAAGCTAACCTTATTTTCAAAGAACTGGCATTGCATCACAAGGGAAAAATGGATTTTGCAAACTATAGACCAAGGTTACAGGTTCCATTTCCATACTCTACCAGGGAAGAGAGGAATGCCAAACCTACCACCTACTCAAAAGGGCAGAAGCTCTAAAACAAATATCTCAATTATTAAGAATGAGAGCTGTGGAAAAGGTACCATCTATGGAGCAAGGGAAGGGATTTTACTCCAGACTCTTCCTGGTACCAAGAAAAGAGAGCAAATGGAGGCCTATTCTCGACCTGTCCGCTTTAAACACATTCCTCATTGTTCCAAAATTCAAAATGCTGACCCTACAGCAGCTTCTTCCCATGCTGGGCAAGGAGTCTTGGCTGGTAACTCTAGATCTCAAGGAGGCATACCTGCACGTCCCCATACGACCAAATTGCAGAAGATACCTCAGATTTCTTGCAGGATCAGAGCATTATCAATTCTCAGCATTGCCCTTTGGCTTATCTACTGCATCCAGAGTGTTCACGAAATGCCTGGCATCAGTAATTGCTCATTGCAGACTTCAGGGAATCCAAATTTACCCCTACCTGGACGACTGCCTGATACAAGCGGACAACAAAAGCAAGCTAACAGAAGACTTACAAAGAGTCATTTACCTGCTGCAAGCCCTGGGATATACAGTCAATATAAAAAAGTCAAGGCTGATTCCATCCCAAAGAATAACCTTTCTGGGTGCAGAGCTGGACACATCAAAACAAATGGCATTCCTAACTGCAGAAAAGAAAGAGCAACTACCTCTCTACTTCTTGGCATTAACAAAGCAGAACCATCTAACTGCAAGAAAAGTACTGCAAGCCCTAGGCTTCATGGCATCCTGCATAATTCTGGTCCCTCATGCCAGACTGCATATGAGAAAGCTACAGTGGTACCTAAAGAATTTGTGGTCTCAACACAAGCACAGCCTAGAAACCAAAATTCCAATGATCCCATGCCTGAAGCAAGAGTTCCTATGGTGGGCTCAGGCCTGTCAATCAAACACAGGATTGCCCTTCTGCAACAGTCAACCAAGCCAAACCATCACGACAGACGCCTCAGACCTCGGTTGGGGGCACACATGCTGGACAAGTGCATACAAGGCTTATGGACTCAAGACCAGCTGCGCCTGCACATAAATCTAAAGGAAATGCTGGCAGTAAAATTGGCAATCCAGTCATTCAGACCATTTCTCCAAGAAGGTCAGTTGATGATAAGGACAGACAACACCACAGTTATGTGGTACATCAACAAACAGGGAGGCACACATTCATACCCTCTATGCCGGCTGGCACTGGACCCATGGGATGTGGCTCTGAGCTACAACGTTCAGTTACAAGCAATTTTTGTACCGGGAAAAGAAAACATTCTAGCAGACATATTAAGCAGAACTACCACGGATGCCCACGAATGGATGCTGCATCCGGACATCTTCAAAGCCATCACAAGAGAATGGGGATTACCACAAATAGACTTATCTGCATCCCCACTCAATCACCAGCTAAAGAAATTCTGCACAAGGACGTACTACCCACTTGCTTGGAAGGTGGACTCCCTATCTTTCAGTTGGAAAAACCTGACAGCATATGCATTCCCACCACTTCCTTTGATGCACAAGGTGCTTCTGAAGATCAAAGAGGAACGTCCAAGGATCATTCTGATAGCTCCAGACTGGCCAAGGCAACATTGGTACCCATTACTGAGGAGCATGTCTCGGGAACAAAAATGGGCACTACCCCTGATCCCATTGCTGTTAACACAGAACAACTGCAACATCCTGCATCCAAACCTGAAAACTCTGCAGCTAACTGCCTGGAACATTGCATAAGAACAATTAACCCAAATTTATCCCAAAGGGTTAAAGACATAATCCTTGAGGCTCGTAGACCTTCAACAAGAAAGAATTATGCAGCAAAATGGAAAAGATATCTCATTTGGAGTACTGCAAAGGGAGAAGATGTGGCACTGGTAAACATAGCCAACATCCTGGAGTACTTGGCAGAGCTCTTCCATACAGGCCTGTCCTATTCTTCCATCAAGATACATGCATCAGCTATTTCAGCAGAATACAGCTTGGATCCTCCTGTCTTCTCACATCCTCTGCTCAGGCAGTTTCTGAGAGGAATTAAAAATGTAAAACCTCCCAGGAAACCACCATTGCCAGCATGGGACTTGAACTTTGTGCTAGAAAAATTGACACTTCCCCCTTTCGAACCAGCAGCAACAGCAGAATTACAATACTTATCCTGGAAGACTGCTTTCCTGCTGGCAATCACCTCAGCAAGAAGGGTCTCTGAACTACAGGCATTAATGGCAGTGCAACCCTTCCTGATCTTCCATCAAGATAGAGTGTCCATGAGATCAAATCCTACATTTATGCCTAAGGTGGTATCCAGAGTGTCTTTAAATCAGGCTATCCACCTACCTACATTCTTCCCCAACCCACAGAACAGTGGAGAAAGACTGTTGCATACCTTGGATGTACATAGACAATTACGCTACTACCTGGACAGGACCAAGTCCAATAGAATAACTGACCAGCTTCTGGTAGCATATGCAACAGGAAAGGAAGGAAAACCAATTTCAAAACAGACAATCTCCAAATGGATAGGAAATTGCATTAGATTTTGTTACTCCTACCATGGAAAGAAAACTCCAGAGAACACCAGGCCTCACTCCACAAGGGCTACAGCCACTACCACAGCTTTCTTACGAGGAGTGGCTACCAAGGACATTATAGAGGCTGCTACTTGGACCTCCGTGCATACATTTGCCAAGCATTACAATTTACCTTTATACTCTAGATCCCGAGCAGGTTTTGCCACTGCTGTTTTGCAAGGGATCCTAACTACACCATAATCTCTCCTTTTTCCTCCTCCCTAGTTTAGCTATGGTATTCTACCCATTTAAGGACTGCAGATGCATCCTTGAAGGACATAGTACAGTTTTGTACCTACCATAAATGTAGATGTCCGATAGGAATGCATCTGCAGTCAGGATTACCCACCCACCTTCCCTCTGTGGTACTCCTAGGGTATTTGCCATCCTTCAGCTAGCTTGGGGGGATCTATTATGGTGTATTTGTTTGTATATATGTACATACATGCTTATTTTATGTGTTTGCTCTCTACTATTTGGAAACATTGGCATTTATCCAAATTTAGCCATCCAAGAGGGCACCTGGCATCTGGGGCATGAAACACTGAGGAAAATGGCGTCGGCTGATGCCTTTATACCCGAAGAACTGCAGCTATGACGTCGGGTGAAGCGACACCAGCGGCCAGACCTAGACTTTGGAATCCGGCCGACCGAAGGGCTGCCTGACGACAGGACTACCCATTTGTAAGGACTGCAGATGCATTCCTATCGGACATCTACATTTATGGTAGGTACAAAACTGTACTTTAGCTACTCTTGGAGTCTATTTCAAACTCGTCCTTGAGGCTCATTGCGCATGCAGCCGAAGGAATGACCAGGTCAGCAGGATCAGGCATTGAGATTTTACGACATGCCTGAATGCGCCTTTGCAAGTTTGCAGAACCATTCAAGTCTTCCTTCATCAGTGCTCCCTTTGATAGATCCCCCTTGGTTGGGCCCAAAGATAACGAAACTCTATCCAGGTGTGACAAAGATGGAAAGACTCTGTCTGCTGTGGGCGTATGTTTTTCCACTCCCTAACTATCCCATTCCAATAATCAAAGGAGTGGTGGGTTGTGGTTCAAGAAGTCCCAGAAGCCTTTCCAGGACACAAGTGGTACAGACTCCCCTCAGGAGCAGAGGGGCGGGGTGTTACAATGGAAGATGCCGTCCCAGTGGCAGGGGTGGTCTGCAAAACCAGGGTTCCAGGAAGTCTTTCTCTGGCCAACCTTACCAGCGCTCCTAAAAGGGGGCCCAATTGCTTGCCTCTGGAGGCAGGTGGGGGAAGATTTTCCTTACACCCAAATGCCTGGGGACATATAAATACTGATGCCTGGATGCTAAGGATTATTTCCAGAGGTTACACTCTCCCCTTCTCCCTTACCCCTCGAAATTGAGCAAAATGCCTCGGCATTCCACCCAGTCAGAGAGTTCAAGCAGCATTAGAAATGCAAAAGTTACTAGAAAAAAGAATCATCCAAGAAGTCCCACCAGGCCAACTAGGATCCGGATATTACTCAAGATTCTTTTTAGTGCCAAAGAAGACAAGGGACTGGAGACCAATTTTGAATCTCAGCATTCTGAACAAATTTATTTTTATTTATTTATTTTATTTTACATTTGTTGACCGGGATAGTCCGACTGGATGCATGTCCATTTTCAGCGGAGGCCCGGGGAGAAAAGCTCCACAGAGAAAAAAATACAACATTAATTACATACAGATAAATACACAGTTACAGGGACAATATTTTTTGGTTTAGATACATTTGTCAGCAATGTGATTTAAGTACAACTCAAAATGCAATAATATTTCTATAAGTTGTTACAGGATCCTTACTGTTATAGTATGTAGTCAAGCAAGGAGGAGCTAGATTTCTATAGAAACCAGAGGAGGTAAAATGCTAAGGACGTTGAGTTAATCAGGGTTAATACATGGGCAAAGCCAATGAGACTTAAAAAATTGTTTAAGATTATTTTTGAATTGACAAAGGGGGGTGGAAAGTCTTAGGTTGTTAGGGAGGGAATTCCAAACCTTCCCTATGGAATTGGCAAAGAGAGCTTCACCACCCAAGTTGTTAGCTTTGATGGTTTGAACCAGAAATCTATTTGAGGAGCGAAGACAGCTAAGATTGGAGTAGGGAATCAGTATTTCACTCAGTGAAGGGTTTTTTTCAGGTTGTTTGATTATTTTAAATGCCTCAGTGAGTTGGTTCATTTTAAGAAGATTGGGTAGTTCAAGCCAGTCAAGTTTCCTTAGATTATGACAATGATGAGTTCTATGGGGAGCACTTATTACAAATCTGGCAATGTGATTATAGGCAACAGAGAGTTTCTTGATCTCATTTTTATTGAGGAAGGAAAGGACAGGTGAGGCATACAGTAAGGTAGAGAGGAGATGTGTGCGTGCAATAGTGAGTTTGGCAGTAGGGGTTAGGAAGTTTTTGATTCTATACAAGGATCCGAGTTTCTTATTTACTGTCTTTATGGTTTGACTGATATGGATATCAAATCTAAGCTTATTATCAACAGTGACCCCTAAAAGTTTAGTGTTGGTATCAGGCTCAATTTTAGTACCATTAATAGATTGGACGAAGAAGGTATAGTTATTAGATAGTGGAGAAAGTTGAACTGGTGGAGGCACTGAGGAGGGAAAAAATATTAGTAATTTGTTTTTTTTTTGGATTTAGGATGAGTTTCCGTGCTGCGAGCCATTTTTCTACTGCAGTAAAGGAGTGTTGGGTGACTACTTGTAGATCAGAGAGAGAGACTGCAGAGCAAATCAGGGTGGAGTCGTATGCGTATTGGATACAGGTGGCTTTAGGGATAACAGTGTGAAGTTCATTTATGAATACAGAAAAGAGGAGGGGACCTAGTATGGAGCCCTGAGGAACTCCTATGGTATTAGGCAGCAGGTGAGATAGCTTATTTTGCCATTGGACTGCTTGTTGTCTGCCAGAGAGGTAAGCCTTGAACCGGCTGAGAGCTGGAATATCAAGGTGTAAGGTTTCTAGGGTGTGGAGCAGAATCTCGTGATTGACCATGTCAAAAGCTTTTGACAGATCAAGAAAGAGTGCAGAAGTTATTTTTTTGCTGTTGCGGTTTTTATTTACTGAGTCAGTAAAGGAAAGTAGGGCGGTGGTCGTACTATGGTGGGGTCTGAAACCGTGTTGAGTATGGGACAGAAGATTATTTAGGTTAAGATAGTGAAGTAACTGTTTATGAACGCATCTTTCCATAATTTTGGCTATTGGAGACAAAATTGCTATGGGTCTATAGTTCGATGGTTCAGTGGAGGAGCCACCCTTGTGAAGTGGAATGACATAGGATATTTTCCATATGGCTGGGATGGTGGCCTCTGTTATTGTTCGGTTAATAATAATGGAGATGGGGTAGGCTATAACGTCTGCTGCTATTCGCAGGTATTCAGCTGGGAGTCGATCGGCAGAGAGGGTGGTTGGTTTGAGTTTCTTCAATAAGGCTCTAATGTAAGAGGTGGATGTTGGCTGAAGAGTAAAGGAGAAGGATGATTCCTCAGAGACAGCAAATAAGGGGGAAGAAGGAGGAGTTAGTTGATTGGCTAGTGACTGAATGGTCTCTGTGAAGAAGGAGTTAAAGGTATTTCCAACAGTCAAAATTCCGGATGGTCACGGTTCAATCTATACTTCAAAAAACCTCCAAGAAGTAGGACCAAAAAGAGAGATTCCAAATAGAAAGGCAAAGCATTTTTAATAGTTGTGTGAACAGTAAATAAAAGGTTAAGTGCTTTCACCTGGACCACTCCCAGGCTTCTTCAGAACAATTCTACATTACAAAGTGCACTTATTTAAAAGTAACCAGCAATCAGAACCTACCAATCATTGAATAACACATATTCTAAAACCCCCTGCTAACCCAACACTACAGCGTTAACCCTCAGGTCACTCCAAAGCAAATACAAATATGACTCAGTCATTGTACATGCTGGTGTGAATGACCTGAGACGTACCTCCCTGGACTACATGAAAAGAGACATAGAGGAGCTCTCTGCTCATGTAGCCCAGGCAGGTATGACCCTGACCTTGAGCAGCATCTTACCCTCACCTAGAATGATGCCACAGTACAAAGACAAAATGAAAGATTTTAACAATTGGCTAAAATTTTGGTGTCATTCAAAGGGGATCCAGTGTCTGTCAGCCTGGGATGACATGCTCGACAAGCCACGTTGCTTCACTAGGGACGGCTTGCACCTGTCACCACTGGGCTTTTGGATATTGGCAAAGGCTCTTGCCACCCCCATAGTGCCTTTTTTAGGCAAGGCTCAAAAGTCAAACCCACCCCCATAGACAGCACAAGGAACAAGAAACTAAGGGTAATGCTGCTAAACGCCAGAAGTCTTAACCTCAAGATACACGCACTCGAAGCTCTCCTCAGTATGGAGAACATCGATATCTGTGCAGTGACAGAAACCTGGTTCAAGGCTCCAGAGAGCACCCCAGCACTACCAGGCTATACCTCATATCATGCTTTTCGGCCCCAAAACCCGGACCAAACCACAAAAGGAGGGGGAGTTTCCATATTTATCAAGGATATCCACACCTCCAGGTTAGTGGCATTGCACAAAGTATCGGAGACCATCCATGTGCAACTAACAGTGGGCAAGACTGCTTTTCAGTTTATAGCATCCTACAGACCACCCTCTCAAAGTCAGGAATCCCACTCAGCTTTCCTGGAAACATTGGAGAACATGAAGATCTCTCCGAACACCATTATATTGGGCGACTTCAACTACCCAAACATTGACTGGGAGCACTACTCAAGCCCCAGCACCTTAGCCCAAAGGTTCCTGGAAATTATAAACTCAAATGCTATGGAACAACTAGTCACCACTCCCACAAGAGGGGACAACATACTAGACCTGATCATTACCAACATGGGGACTCTTTGCTCCACACCAGAAGTATATCCCTCATTGGTAAGATCAGACCATAAATTAATATCACTGGATGTCCACATCCCGACCCCACCCCCAGCCCAGAAAACCACTGTGAAAAACTTCTCAAAAGCGAACTTCTCACTTCTCAAAACTGAAGTGGAATCCTTCAAGGCCCCAGGGCCAGTGGAAACTATGGCCCAAACTGTAGAATCCTATATAAACGCATTCTACGGACATCTCCAGGAATGCATGGATCATGCTATCCCAAACAAAACCAAGACCCAATCATCCAAAGGCAGGCGTCCAGTCTGGTGGACCCCTGCCATAAATAAACTGTGCAACAGAAGGAGGAAGCTACTACATGATAGAGCAAAATCCCTAATAGGGAAGGCATCTCTGATCAGTACTAGCAAAAAATTATGATCCCTCATAAAATCCTCCAAGGCCAGCTTCGAGAGAAAAATTGCACAGGACACCAAAGACAATCATAAGGCTTTTTTCAGTTATGTTAGAAACCTCGGATGCAACTCCCAGACTTGTTCTGAGTTGATTCTAAACGACAAAAAATACACTGAACCCACAGACTTCGCCAATATCCTGGCAGACAGGTTCAGTGCAAACTTCTCCACCCCCTCCCCCCCAAAAGAGCAAGTATCTATCCCAGAAGAGGGCTGCCTCCCAAACATCTCTGATGCTCAGGTGAAGGCTACCCTCTCCAAAGCAAAAAACACTGATTCCATGGGACCAGATGGCGTCCCAGGTTGCGTCCTACATGAACTACAAGAGGAACTAATCCCTCAAATAAAACAGCTATACAATCTTAGCCTCACTACAGGATATGTGCCCACAGAATGGCGTACAGCAACAGTGGTCCCACTCCACAAAGGTGGAGCCTCTACGGACCCTGGAAACTATTGCCCCATAAGCCTGACTAGCTTAGTCTGCAAGGTTATGGAGAGGATCATCATGGAGCTCATAAACAAAGACATTGGGGACCTACAGACACTAGATCCTACCCAGTTCGGCTTTGTCAAGGGCAGATCCTGCCTTTTGAACCTGGTTGACTTCTTCGAAACAGTCACCAAAGCCATAGATGAAGGGAAGGTAGTCCACACAGCCTATCTGGACCTTGCAAAGGCATTTGACACAATACCCCACTCGGGCATCATAGATAAGCTATCCAGCTTAAATATAAACCCCTATGTCACAAGATGGGTCGCAAACTGGCTCAAAGACAGAACCCACAGAGTGAGAGTTGCTGGAGCCATGTCAGACTCAAAACCGGTCACAAGTGGCATCCCACAGGGTTCTGTCCTGGGACCACTCTTGTTCGGCATATACTTTTCTGAGGTACAGGCAAACGTGGGAGGACTCTGGCTCACCAAGTTCGCAGATGACTGCAAACTGGGCGCCATAATCAACTCTCCAGCTGACACAAACATCCTTCAAAAAGGTCTCACAGAGACAGATAACTGGTGCCAGCGCCTTGGTTTAAAGCTAAATGCCAAAAAATGTATAGTCATACCCTTTGGCAAAAACAATGTGCCCACAAATTACGACATAGGTGGAAACCCATTAAGTACAGAGAAAGTTATTAGGGACCTGGGGACCCAAGTTGATAACAATCTCTCCTTTGAAAACCACATTGCCAAAGTGGTTAGAAAGACCTTCTACATAGCCCACCTCATCACGAAGGGTTTCACATCTAGATCAAGAGAGGTAATCGTGCCCCTTTATTCATCCCTCATCAGGCCCATCATAGAATACAATGCCCCTTTTGGGATGTACCTTACCCGACACCTGCAGCAATTAGAAAGACCCCAAAAGTATCTCACCAAGAGGATCAAGGGTCTCAAACAGATGCCATATGCTGCTCGGTTAAAAAAACTCCAGCTCTACTCAGTTGCATACCACCTACTTTGAGGCGATCTATGCCTGACATACAAAGCTATGTCAAATCCAGAATTAATGGACATGCTCCACCTCAGTAAATCTAAATCCCTTAGAGCCACACGCTCGAGGGACTTGAACCTCAGCACAGAAATAAATAGAACTTGCTGGAGGGACAGATTCATAACCCAAAGGCTCCCTTCACTCTGGAATAGAATTCCAGTTCATGTGAGGCAGAGCACCTCACTGAATCTCTTCAAGAAGAATCTCGATAGGTGGATGGGGGATCGTAGGTTTGTCCCAGGGATTACTCCCATGTCACTATTAGACAGAGGCACAGTAAACTAAACCTTAAAAAGGGCACAGTATACTCAAATCAAGGGGTGGCGTAAGCCATACAGAATCGGGCTAGGCTTATAATTGCCTCAGAGCAGATAGCCTAGTATGAACCTATGAACCTATAATGCTCAGGGCAAACAGAATAAAATTAACACTGTGTATTAAATCCAGTGATTAAAATATTTCTTTGAACAATGCTGTATTAAAAAAAAAGCTGTCACAATTTAGCAGCCCTTAGTCTAAGGATCCTGTTAATACTAATATAATCATTCAACCCTGGGGTTTGCCTGCATCCAATTTAATCTGCCAGAATAACTTCCTATATTCTAATTTGGCTTTCCAAGCACCACTCCTGCGGTCATATAAAACTTGTTCTATAACAAAGAACCTGAATTTGGCATTCCTGAGGTTTTTAACGCGCTTAAACAGTGCACTAATCTCCTTTTCTCTTACTATATCATATGAGTGTTCATATGCCGGCTTCCTTCAGCACTTCTCCATCTTCCCAATATAAAAACTGGGACATACTTCACAGGTAACCAAATACACTACTCCTGTACTATTACAGTTATAGTCTCCCAAGGACTTAAATAAAAAGTTCCTTGCTGCCATATAAATACTCTCCTGATCAACCATGAAAGTGCTTTAGTGAGAGTGAACCTAACACTTCCTATGCCAGTGAAGGCTCACTCTACCAGTTCTATGGCAACTTCAGCTGTTTTCCATTCTAAAGCTTCCATGTCTGAAATTTATGCTGCTGCAACATGGGGTACTCCACATACCTTTATTACTCATTACAAATTGGATATGGTCTCCAGGGAGAGAGCCTCCTTTGGCTCCATGGTTTTCAGCAATATCTTTCCATAGGGCCACCCAAGATCTAAGGTAGCTGGGGACTCTGTCCCAAGACTCAAGAATGGATGAAGATTGACAGCATCAGAAAAAGAAGTTATGTCTTACCATATCATTCCTTCTGTGCTGTCACTCTATCCATTCTTGCATCCTGCCTCACCTTCCCACCTTTGGACTCCTGGTGAAGCGACATGTGGTCCTGGGTTTTTTTGTTAGGACACACCTTGGACATGGCTTCTGACTTAACTTAGGAATTTGTTTCTAAGAGCTTGCAAACTCGATCTGAGGTAATGTAGAGAGGGGCATTATGGGTAGACCAGTAGCTTGAGAGATTTTTTGGCTGGCGCAAGCTATTCAATGGCCAGGCTGGTTCTGAGGATAGGAACCATACCCAAGAGTCAAGAATGGATGAAGATCGACAACACATCTGGAACATTATGGTAAGACATAAATTCTGTTTTAGAAGCTGGTGTCTGGTAATCTTATCTGGCCTGCTCGTTCATGTAAGGTCCGTAGGAGGAGTGGCTACAGTACTGTGCTGAGAGAGAAATTTTTTTCTGTAACATCCTGCTATTTCCAGAACTGCCTTTACCTGGTTTTAAGTAACAGAGGTAGGCACTGTCTGGATAGCTTCAATCTTGGTATGCTCTGGTCGAACCTTTCCACAGCTTAGTGACCAAAGTAAACTGTTCTGCCATTCTTACCTGATAATTTGTTTGCCTTAATGATTATCCCCAACATTTGTAGCCTCTCTGCACTCCCTAACATAACATTCCTGCCAAGACTAATTATACATAATGGTATTATCTGTGAAAGCAAGAGCTGTCTCTCTTTTCTGACAGTTCACAGTCTCTCAGCCTGTGAAAAGTTCCTGAGGCATTTTTCATAAAAAAGGCATCTTTTTGAACTACAACCAAAATGAGGTAACAAAAGCTGACCACTGTTTTACCTAAAGCATGAACAGTACCTGTATTATTTGTATGTTCATCGTTCCCACTGCCTTAGTGGCTTTTTTGGGTTATCTGCCAAGGTAACTTAGCACTGACAACTGATTGGCTGATCATGTCCTGAGAGGGAAGCCCTCAGCTATCGCAGTATGTGAGTGTTCAGTCTTTTTCTGCCATACAAAGAAGAAAGCCCTCTGGCTGTCTTCACATGATCCAGTGCTGATTTTTCTGGCTTATTGCCCAAATAAGCCCCAATTGAGGACCCCTTCCTCTCAATTTATTATGAGATTTATTATTCTCTTCCTGTTTTTATGTTTATTAAAAATATTTATTTTAATATTTCATTTCTGTCAGTGTTTACAGAAATTCTGTAATTCCTGTGGGAATTTCTGCTTGTAGCAGTGTTTATTTGGCTTCTGTCTTTGACAGATGTTTGTTTTTACTGTTTCTGAGGAAACTTTAAGCACTTGTCACAGAAGTGCAGTGTGTATGTGTGCTTGTAAACTTTGGGTCTGTCTAGTGCAGTCAGAACCAAGAATCAACCACGCCTCTCTTTACTGTTGCTACTCTGATTGATTTTCATCTTTTGAAAGGAAAATATTGCAGAACTTGTTTTTTTTAGCATTTATGCATTATTTACTATATATTGTGTGTGTAGATTACAATGCATCTCAAATGATGTTATTTGAATGCACCGTGGAGACTTTACTCTCTATGACAATAAAATATAGTTTAAATTGCTATTAAACATTATTTTATGGCAGTTTAATATGATTGAAGAGCGTAGAGCTATTGTTTGATACTGGTTTGGTACATTGGTTGCTTTGGTGTTTGGACTTTATGTACTGGAAATTTTTTAACTTCTGTCAGTTGTAAAAGAATTCCGAACACATTTCAAACTGTTTTTTTTCTGATAACAACATAGTTTGGCAGAGTTTAGTTGTGTGGGGACGTATTTATTACTAAAAACTTTAAGTGCGTATTGTGATACATTGTCCAGTACTGTCAGTTCATCATTCTGGCTGGTGTACTTTCCCCTGACTTGATGGATCATAGCTTCATAGCTCTGGTACCTCCATATCAAATCCAGTTGCACCTAAAAAGAAAGAAAATATGACTCAGGCTACAGTTAGCAATTCATTTGAGGCTGCTGCTTAGCCTGCAGTCCACTTTTGCTCTGTCTCCCTCTATTGTAGCTTTTCTGGCCACTATGGAATGGGGTTTAGATGCATCCTCCTGGTCTGTTCCAGCACTTGGCACAGGTATGGGAGAACAATACCTTTTAGGTGCAAGAGTAGTGTGGGGCAAGACACTCCTTCCCAGATGAAATACTGCTGTCTTCAGATATTTTATTTAGAAGTTGTTCTTCTTCTTCTTTTGGCTTTTCCCAGTTAGGGGTCGCCATAGCAGAACTCTAGTCCGCTAATGATTGGCAGTAGATTTTTTACGGGTGCCGAGGTGCCAGCTCGATGCCCAACCTTCAGCGAGGGCACGCCCATTCTACGCATGTCTTTTGAATGCCACTCGACCGCGGGGAGGACATGCAGACTCCACACAGAAGGCACTCCAGCCAAGAATCTAATGGGAGAACCTCTTGCTGTGAGGCAACAATGCTATATTTTATTTAGAAGTGACGTTCCCAAAAAAGTAACAGAAGCGTTGTTATGCAGCTGATAATCAGATAATAGTTATTTATAAGTCTGATTTGATTTTCTTGGTTAAGAGTGCTGTGCAGACAGCTAACTCTGGTGGTTGTGTTACCATGCATGAATTTAGTGCTAGTGTGGTTAGAGACCTCTCTGTTTCAGAGAATTTGGTTAGAGACCTTTCTGTTTCAGAGAGTTTGGTTAGAGACCTTTCTGTTTCAGAAAGTTTGGTTAGAGACCTTTCTGTTTCAGAAAGTTTGGTTAGAGATCATTCTGTTTCAAATAGTTTGGTCAGAGACCTTTCTGTTTCAGAGAGTTTGGTTAGAGACCTTTCTGTTTCAGAGAGTTTGGTTAGAGACCTTTCTGTTTCAGAAAGTTTGGTTATAGACCATTCTGTTTAAAAGAGTTTGGTCAGAGACCTTTCTGTTTCAGAGAGTTTGGTTAGAGACCTTTCTGTTTCAGAGAGTTTGGTTAGAGACCTTTCTGTTTCAGAAAGTTTGGTTAGAGACCTTTCTGTTTCAGAGAGTTTGGATAGAGACCTTTCTGTTTCAGAGAGTTTGGTTAGAGGCCTTTCTGTTTCAGAGAGTTTGGTTAGAGACCTTTCTGTTTCAGAGAGTTTGGTTAGAGACTGTTCTGTTTCAGAAAGTTTGGTTAGAGACCATTCTGTTTCAAAGAGTTTGGTCAGAGACCTTTCTGTTTCAGAGAGTTTTGTTAGAGACCTTTCTATTTCAGAGAGTTTGGTTAGAGACCGTTCTGTTTCAGAGAGTTTGGTTAGAGACTGTTCTGTTTCAGAGAGTTTGGTTAGAGACTGTTCTGTTTCAGAGAGTTTGGTTAGAGACTGTTCTGTTTCAGAGAGTTTGGTTAGAGATCGTTCTATTTCAGAGAGTTTGGTTAAAGACCGTTCTGTTTCAGAGAGTATGGCTAGAGACCGTTCTGTTTCAGAGAGTTTGGTTAGAGACTGTTCTGTTTCAGAGAGTTTGGTTAGAGACCGTTCTGTTTCAGAGAGTTTGGTTAGAGATCGTTCTATTTCAGAGAGTTTGGTTAAAGATCGTTCTGTTTCAGAGAGTATGGCTAGAGACCATTCTGTTTCAGAGAGTATGGCTAGAGACCGTTCTGTTTCAGAGAGTTTGGTTAGAGATTGTTCTATTTCAGAGAGTTTGGTTAAAGACCGTTCTGTTTCAGAGAGTATGGCTAGAGACCATTCTATTTCAGAGAGTTTGGTTAGAGACTGTTCTGTTTCAGAGAGTTTGGTTAGAGATCGTTCTATTTCAGAGAGTTTGGTTAGAGACTGTTATGTTTCATTGAGTTTGGTTAGAGACCGTTCTGTTTCAGAGAGTTTGGTTAGAGATCGTTCTATTTCAGAGAGTTTGGTTAGAGACCGTTCTGTTTCAGAGAGTTTGGTTAGAGACTGTTCTGTTTCAGAGAGTTTGGTTAGAGACCGTTCTGTTTCAGAGAGTTTGGTTAGAGACCGTTCTGTTTCAGAGAATATGGCTAGTGACCGTTCTGTTTCAGAGAGTTTGGTTAGAGACTGTTCTGTTTCAGAGAGTATGGCTAGAGACCGTTCTGTTTCAGAGAATATGGCTAGTGACTGTTCTGTTTTAGAGAGTTTGGTTAGAGACCGTTCTGTTTCAGAGAATGATGAGGAATCTGAAGAGGACAATGGTGATTTCCTAGCTGGCACTGAGCCCAGTTATTCTGATTCTTAGGAAGGTGACCCTGATCTTAAGCCCAAATAAATGTTTACTTTTCTTCATATGGTTGCTAGATTTAGTGATGTTGTTGCTTGGGAGCAGTCAGTAACTACCCCTGAGCTAGGCAGGGTATATGACCCTATAGAGGATGAGATGCCCAGCTCTGTGGATATCATCCCCCCCTTATCATCTTTGGAAGATATTTATAAAGCTGCCTGCGGGACAGTGTATCTGTTCTAGTAGTCCTTAAAAAAGGCTCAGAGAAAATATAGGGTCCCCTTGGATATGACAGCTTTCTTTTCTCATTTGACTGCTAACCCAGGTGTGGTCTCAAATAAAAAGTCCTTGATTTCACCAAGTCCAGCACCCCTAATAGAAAGGGAAAATGATTAGATCTTCAGGACAAATGGATGTCTCTGTCTAGTAATCTAGCCTTTAAAATGTTAAATTATCAAGGCATATGTAGAAATTTATTTTACAATATGTGATTTTGCTGCATCCTGACCTGCAGAGCAAAAGTCTTGTATGAATGAAATTGTTTATGATTTGACTCAGGTTTCAAAACGTGCTTTAAGAGGTGTGCTTTACTGTAAAGACACTGTCTCAAAAAATGCTTCTGCTTCTGTTGCATTAAGACGGTATGTTTAGTTACGTAATCAGAACTTCTCTGATGATTTAAAAGTTGACATTTTGAATGCACCTTTAATTTCTGAATTGGTATTTGGGCCCTCTGTTACACAGATTCTCAAAGTGGAATGATAGAGGCAGATTAATGCATAGGGTATCTAGGATGTTTCATGTCCCCAAGTTTTCCCTGCCTTCCTTTAAGGGGCAGAACAAACAAAAATCTCAGCCAAACAAAGGTCAGAGATCCTAAAGGACATTGCAGGAGGATGATTCTTCAAAACCAAACAAGACTGGTTTCTTTCTGAAAAAGGATTGGCTTCCTTCAAAGGAATGGCTATGTCGAGTCAGAGTACCCCCCATCCCCTCAACTACCCTTCCTTCTCTTCCTACTTCCTACAGGCTCTCTCACAGCCCTGCAGCCTGATCACAAATAGTCTCAGACAAATTATTTCTTACCATAATTTGGAAAGGATACACTTGGCAGTGGGTACAAAAATCCTCCTCCTTTCATGGGAAATCCTCCACACCAACAGCCCAGACAGAGCTGTTCCCTCAGTGTTTCATCACATGGTAGAATCAGAGATCATAGTTCCAGTGCCTGACATAAACCAAGGCAAAGGATTTTACTCCAGAATATTTTTGGCTCTAAAAAGAGCACTCCTGGAGGCTAGTCCTAGATTTGTCTATTCTAAACACTTCCTAAAAGTTCAAAAATTCTAAATGCTCACCTTACAGTCGGTCCTAGTGTTGCTTCCAGACTACTGTTTCATGCTGGCTCTACATCCCAAGGATGCTTATTGTCATATTCCTATTGCTCCCAATTTCATATTTGCTGTATCTGGCTTATGTTATCAATTTTCTGCATTACCATTTGGGCTATGTACTGCACTTTGAGTGTATGCAAGATGTTTGGCCACAATAGTTGCCTATTACAGAACCCTAGGCATCCACAATTTTCATTATTTGGACAACTTGCTGATGTGTGCAAAATCTGTATCCAGGTGCTTGAAGTCCTTAGACAAGGTTGCATCTCTCCTTTCCTACCTGGGCTTCAAATTGGACCTTCAAAAGTCCTTCCTCACACACTGTCAATGAATTGTTTTCCTGGAGTGTTGGCTATACAGAGTAAAAAGGATGGCCTTCCTGCCAAAAGACAAAGTAATGAAATATCATGGCATTTTCTTGGATTTCTCTCTTCCAGTTATGGCATCAGCAAGAGAGTTCTGCAACATTCTAGGCCCCATGGCATCAGTGATCCTCCATAGTGCTGGAGGGATCAACTGTCTTTGAATCCAGGACTCCCTTTCTGTCTTCAGACTCCAGTCCAGTCTGTCCAGACAGACTCTTCATATTTTTCATGGCGAGCAATGTCCATGGCAGTTCAAGTGCAAGACTTGTGGGTCGTCTGGACATGGTAAAGCACATAAACATAAAAGAGATGGCAGTGATTCTTGCCTTAAATGGTCTTCACCACTTATGCATCTGGATCCTCTTCTAGTGGTCACAGACAACACTACCATGACGTGGTACTTGAACAAGCAAGGGAGTCATACCGTCTTTTCTGGTTGGTAATGATGGCCTGAGAGCTGTCTCTACAGCATTCTCTGACTCTTAAGGCCTTGTATAGTCTATCAGAGCAAAACACAGTGGCAGACAGACTAAGCAGGTGCTGGTCAGATGTACGAGAGGAAGCTCCATGTAGAAGTTTTTCAGGACTTGATCCACATGAGGGGAATACCTCAAGTAGGTCTGTTCACTTCCTTTCAAACTAGGCAAGTGAAAAAATACTGTTCAAGATATCCTTGCAGGCATGCTTTGAAGACAGACGCTTTATCATTCCAATGGTTGGGAATTTTACTCTATGCATTTCCACTCTTTTCAGTGATTCTTAAGGTTATTTCTTTGGTAATTCTTTCTGAATCTTTAGATCATTGTGGTAACCTCCCTTTGGCCCAGGCAAAGTTGGTTCTCTCTTTTAATGCAATTGGCCAAGGGCAATTACCACACATTTCCTCACAGGCTGGATTTGCTCACACAGCATCAGGGCGAATGGTACACCCTGCCTTAGAGCAACTGCACCTGACAGCCTGAATGATTCTGTTTTGAACCTTTTAAGCACTTGTGCAGCAGGTATTTAAGGAGGCGAGAAGACCTGCAACTAGAAAATCTTATCGACGTGTTTTTTCTAGGTGGTGCTTATTCAGTAACACAGATCATAACAGGGTTTCAACCTCTCTGGTTTTGAAATATTTGTGTGAGGTACTTAGAGATGGTTTGTCATATTCTTCTGTCAGAGTCTTGCAGCCATCTCAGTTTGTCTGTCCATGGTTCCCTCTCTTTTGTCTATTTTTGTGGTCAAACACTTTATGAAAGTAATGTTGCACGTGAGACACCACTCGGAAACAAATTCCTCCTCCATGGGATCTCAGCTTTGTCCTTGAAAAATTGACCTTACCTTCTTTTGAATCTGTCTCTTAGACTGATTTATGGTTCATAACTTGGAAGACTGTTTTACTTATTGCTGTGAAGTCTGCAAGGTTAGTCTCTGAGCTGCGAGCTGTCATGGTGCACCACCCCCATGTGATTTTTCACAAGGACAGGGTTGTGTTACACACTACTCTTGTGCACTAATCTATCATTCATGCCTAAAGTTGTTTCTGAATTTACGTTGAATCAAGCCATTCATCTACCAGTGTTCTATTCATAGGTTCATAGGTTCATACTAGGCTATCTGCTCTAGGGCATTTATAAGCCTAGCCAGAGTGTGTGTGGCTTTTACCACCCCTTAGGATGAGAATACTATACCCATTAGTTTGCTGTGCCTCTGTCCAGCAGTGACACAGAGATGATTCCCGGGGTAAACCTATGATCTCCCATCCACTCGTCAAGATTTCTCTTGAACAGAGTCAGTGAGGGGCTCTGCCTCACATGGACTGGGATTCTGTTCCATAGTGTAGGGAGTCTCTGGGTGATGAATCTGTCCCTCCAGCACGTCCTATTTATATCCGTGTTGAGGTTTAAGTCTCTTGCTCTCGTGGCTCTGGTGCATTTGGATTTTTTGAGGTGGAGCATGTCCATTAATTCCGGGTTGGACATGGCCTTGTATGTCAGGCACAGATCACCTCTGAGCAGACGGTATGCAACTGAATAGAGCTGGAGTTTCTTCAGTCGGGCAGCGTATGACATATGTTTGAGCCCCTTTATCCTTTTGGTGAGGAACTTTTGGGGTCTTTCCAACTGCTGCAGGTGTCGGGTAAGGTACATTCCGAATGGGGCGTTGTACTCAATCATTGGTCTGATAAGTGAAGAGTACAGGGGTACAATGACCTCTCCTGATCTGGATGTGAATCCCTTCATGATCAGGTGGGCAATGTAGAAGGTCTTCCTAACCACTTTGGCAATGTGAGTGTCAAAAGAGAGGTTACTGTCAACTTGGGTCCCCAGGTCCCTGATAATGTCTTCCGTGTTTAATGGATTACCACCTATGTGGTAATTAGGGGTTACCTTGTTTTTCCCAAAGGGTATAACTATACATTTTTTGGCATTTAGCTTAAGGCCATGACTCTGGCACCAGTTATCAATTTCTATGAGACCTCTCTGGAGGATGTCTGTGTCTGATGGAGTGTCAATTATGGTGCCCAGTTTGCAGTCATCTGCAAATTTTGTCAGCCACAATCCCCCTATGTTTGCCTGCACTTCAGAAAAATAAATGCCGAACAAGAGGGGGCCCAGGACTGAGCCCTGTGGGACACCGCTCGTGACCGGCTTAGAGTCTGACATGCCACCAGCAACTCTAACCCTGTGGGTTCTGTCCTTGAGCCAGTTTGCAACCCATCTTGTGACATATGGGTTTACATCTAAGCTGGTGAGCTTTTCTATGATGCCCGAGTGGGGCATTGTGTCGAACGCTTTTGCTAGGTCAAGGTAGGCTGTGTGAACTGCCTTACCCTCATCAATTGCCTTAGTGACTGTTTCGAAAAAGTCGACCAAGTTCAAGAGGCAGGATCTGCCCTTGACAAAGCCAAATTGGGTAGGATCCAGTGTCTGTAGGTCCCCAATGTATTTATTTATGAGTTCCATTATGATCCTCTCCATAGCTTTGCAGACAAGGCTCGTCAAGCTTATGGGGTGGTAATTTCCAGGGTCCGTAGAAGCACTGCCTTTGTGGAGTGGGACCACAGTTGCCGTACGCCATTCTTTGGGTACGTATCCTGTAGTAAGGCTAAGATTAAACAGCAGCCTTATGTGTGAGTTTAGTTCCTCATTGAGTTCGTGTAGCACACAGCCGGGGACACCGTCCGGTCCCATTGATGCTGTGTTTTTTGCTTTACAGAGTCCAGCTCTCACCTGGGCATCTGAGATGTTTGGGAGGCAAGACTCTGGTGGGATAGATATTTCTCCTTTTGGGGGGGAGGGAGGGGAGAAATTTGCACTGAACCTGTCTGCCAGTATGTTGGCAATGTCTGTGGGTTCAGTGATTTTTGTATCATTTTGGACTAATTCTGAGCATATCTGGGAGTTTCCACCCAGGTTTCTAACATAGCTAAAGAAGGCCTTATGATTGTCTTTTGTATCATTAGCAATTTTTCTGTCAAAGTTGGCCTTGGATGATTTTATGAGTGATCGTAGTTTTTTGCTAGTAGTGATCAGAGATGCCTTCCCTTTTAGGGATTTTGCTCTGTCATGTAGTAGCTTTCTCCTCTTGTTGTAGAGTTTGTTTATGGCTGGGGTCCACCAGACTGGGCGCCTGCCTTTGGTGGAAAGGGTCTTGATTTTATTAGGGATTGCTTGATCCATACATTCCTGGAGGTGCTCGTAGAAGGCATTTGTAAGGGTTTCAGCAGTGTGGGTTGTGGTTTCCACTGGCTCGGGGGCCTTGAAGGATACCACTCCAGTCTTAAGAAGTGTGAAGTTTGCTTTTGAGAAGTTCTTCACTGTGGTCTTTTTTGCTGGGGTTGAGGCGGGATGTGGATCTCCAGTGAGATTAATTTATGGTCTGATCTCACCAATGAGGGATATACTTCCGGTGTGGAGCATTTTGTCCCCATGTTTGTGATGATCAGGTCTAGTATATTTTCTCCTCTTGTGGGAATGGTGACTAGTTGTTCCATAGCATTTGAGTTTATGAACTCCAGGAACCCTTGGGCTAGGGTGCTGGGGCTTGAGTAATGTTCCCAGTCTATGTTTGGGTAGTTGAAGTCACCAAATATGATGGTGTTTGGAGAGACATTCATACTCTCCAGTGTCTTCAGGAAGGCTGTGTGGGTTTCCTGAGTTTGAGAGGGTGGTCTGTAGCATGCTAGAAACTGTAGGGCAGTTTTACCTATGGTTAATTGCACCTGGATGGTCTCCGATGCTTCGTGCGTTGCCACTAACCTGGAGGTGTGGGTATCCTTTATGAATATGGATACTCCCCCTCCTTTTGTGGTTCGGTCCGGATTTTGGGGCCGGAACGCATGATATGAGGTATAACCTGATAGTGCTGGGGTGCTCTCAGGAGCCTTGAACCAGATCCAAAAAACAAGGGATAAAAGATTCTGCATAACTGGGATGTGCACTGGCAGCTCGGTCACTGCCTTGACAGAGCGAAATCCTTTAGGAATGATGAGCAGCTGTTTGTCTTCTGTACAGGTACTAAGAAAGGTCAACCTATCTCTAAGCATGATGTTTGTCCTCTGCTATTGTTTTCTATTACTTCCACTGTGGTAAATCTCTTCCTGACAAGGTTAAGGCTCTCTCAGCTAGGGCTTTATCCTCTTTGATGACATATTGGAAAAGGGTGGACTCTAGAAGCATTCTAGAGGCAGCAGCCTGCTCCTCTGTTCACACCTTTACAAAGCACTATAAACTGGATTCCTTTTCCAGGTCCAAAGTAGGCTTTGCTAGGGCCATTCTCAAAGGGCTCCTGGATCCTTAAACTTCCATCTCCTAGGTAGGGTAAGCTTTGAGAATCTACCCAAAATACCACTGAAGCAGTGGGAATGATGTATGTAGCACATTTGTACAAGTTCTGTTTACCTGTAACTGTAGATGTTTGAATTCTTCACTGCCTCAGTGGCAGCAACCACCCCCCAGACTTTGCATAGCTGAGGTGGATTTCAACCTCTTTGTTTTTTGTTGTTGGATTTGGTTTTTATATGGTATTATGACTAGCTGTAAATTTACTCTTGCTAGATGAGTTTCCCAAAAATCATAAGTTGCCTATCTTTTTCCATGATTATACTATTTAGTGGACTTTTTGTTGTGTTCTGCTTATTTAATATTGTATTTTAATACTGTAAACCAAACCGCACTATTTGTACTACATTTGTCTGCCTTATTGTGCCTGTTAAATAGTTTTTTTGTTGCTTATTTTTCACTGTTTGCAAAGTGTTTTGCTATTTTCACTGTTTGCAAAGTAATTGTTGCTACTTTTTTCACTGTTTGCAAAGCATCTGATCTATTCTGTTTTCCTGTCAAGCAGTGTTTTAAATAACTCACTTGTTTGCTATTTAAATACTTCTTTAGTGTTTCCTTGCTATTTTTCTGCTGTTTAAAACATTTTTAGTGTCTCAATACTGTTTTTCTGTTGTTTAAAATCTTTTGTTTAGTGTTTCCCACCTAAATTAATGTAGCTAGTAGTTGTAGCATAGTCCAGATATAGGTTTGCTGCAATTGGGTCTGTTTGTAGTGGTTGTTGTATTATGAGCTCATTTTCCAAGCCATCTTTGATTGGAAGGGGCCCTTCTGCGCCCTCGTGAAAGATGTGTGCTGATTGGAACCTGTCTGGTGAAAGGTGGTTGGTCTAAGGCATGGAGTAAGCACCCTCATTTTTTCTTTTGAGTTTTTAAATTTTTTAAAGGTTTTAGCTTGTGCTATTTAAGCCCTGTGTTTGAGCGGATTTCTGCTTGTTTGTGCATCTCGCAGCACCGCATACTGCCACGCAGTTGTGTACCATAGCTGGATAGATAACTTCGACAATTTTTCCCTTGGCTACAGCTGTAGTACATTAGTGTGGTCCTCATCTTTAGTACATCTTCTGTCTAAAAAGTATTGCTAGTGAGCTGTGGCCTATTAAACCACCAGCCATAAACCCCATCAGAAATACTCATCCACAGAGCACCTCCTAGATCAGTCCTGAAAGCACCCCCTTTGTGATAACAGTTATTCAAACCTGGCATTATGGACAGTTGGACTACCCTTGTTTCTCCTGCCAGCTTTGTTGACTTGGGTCTCCTGAGGCAGTGTAGCAACTGCCTCATAGGTTCATACTAGGCTATCTGCCCTAGGGCATTTATAAGCGTAGCCAGAGTGTGTTTGGCTTTCGCCACCCCTTGGAAAGAGTATACTGTGCCCATTTTAAGGTTTAGTTTACTGTACCTCTGTCTAGCAGTGACACAGAAGTGACCCCCGGGGTAAACCTGTGGTCTCCCATCCACTCGTCAAGATTTCTCTTGAAGAGAGTCAGTGAGGGGCTCTGCCTAACATGGACTGGGATTTTATTCCAGAGTGAAGGGAGCCTCTGGGTTATGAATCTGTCCCTCCAGCATGTCCTATTTATTTCTGTGCTGGGGTTCAAATCTCTCGCTCGCATAGCTCTGGTGGATTTGGATTTTCTGAGGTGGAGCATGTCCATTAATTCCGGGTTGGACATGGCCTTGTACGTCAGGCATAGATTGCCTCTGAGTAGGCGGTATGCTACTGAGTAGAGCTGGAGTTTCTTTAGCCGGGCAGCATATGGCATATGTTTGAGTCCCTTGATCCTCTTGGTGAGGTACTTTTGGGGTCTTTCCATTTGCTGCAGGAGTCGGGTAAGGTACATCCCAAATGGGGCATTGTACTCAATTATGGGCCTGATGAGGGAAGAGTAAATGGGCACAATGACCTCTCCCGATATAGATGTGAATCCCTTCATGATAAGGTGGGCAATATAGAAGGTCTTTCTAACCACTTTGGCAATGTGAGTGTCAAACAAGAGGTTACTGTCAACTTGGGTCCCTAGGTCCCTAATTACTTCTTCCGTACTTAATGGATTACCACCTATGTGGTAATTTGTGGGCACTTTGTTTTTCCCAAAGGGTATGACTATACACTTTTTGGCGTTTAGTTTAAGGCCATGGCTCTGGCACCAGTTTTCCGTTTCTATGAGACCCTTTTAAAGGATGCTTGTGTCTACTGGAGAATCAATTATGGCGCCCAGTTTGCAGTCATCTGCGAACTTGGTCAGCCACAATCCTCCCATGTTAGCCTGTACTTCAGAAAAATAAATACCGAACAAGAGAGGTCCCAGGACCGAGCCCTGTGGGATGCCACTTGTGACTGGTTTAGAGTCTGACATGGATCCAGCAATTCTGACCTTGTGGGTTCTGTCCTTGAGCCAGTTTGCAACCCATCTTATGACATAGGGGTTTATATTTAAGATGGAGAGCTTGTCTATGATGCCCGAGTGGGGTATTGTGTCGAAGGCTTTTGCAAAGTCAAGGTAGGCTGTGTGAACTACCTTACCTTCATCAGTGGCCTTGGTGACTGTTTCAAAGAAGTCGACCAGGTTCAAGAGGCAGGATCTGCCCTTTACAAAGCCGAATTGGGTAGGATCTAGTGTCTGTAGGTCCCCAATGTCTTTGTTTATGAGTTCCATAATGATCCTCTCCATAGCTTTGCAGACCAGGCTCATCAAGCTTATGGGGCGGTAGTTTCCAGGGTCCGTAGAAGCACCTCTTTGTACATGTACACTGACAACCCTCTATTAATAACTCGCTCTAGTACAAAGTGCGAAAGATGTATCTACAACAAGAATCTTGAATCCCTGCTCTCTCGCACTCAAAACAGTAACACTGAAGAAGTTGTCAACTCCCCCACCACTACTCATACACATAGTACGCATCCAACACATAAATCAACATACGCTGAAGTTCTCTCAAAAAACCTACCAAAACACCAGAGACTTCCAAAACAAAAGACTGCTATAACTAATACAGTTCCTACAGCACTCAAGACACATAGAAACACCAGTGTCTCACCTACCAAGCCCTTAAGGCATAAGACTCAAAAAACAAATTTTCTTGTCATTGAAAACTCCATAGTGAGACACATGGATGTCCCAGTATACAAACTCCTGCTGTTCAGGGCTAAGAGGCCCCTTGGCCACCTGAAGTTCTGTAAGGTGGGATCCAGGATATCTACCTGTTTTACTCTCCATTTGATACTTCCTAGCTCCCCTTCCAGGAGACATTTAATATCATTTGACAACCATAGCTCAGATTTAAGCATGTGCTAGCAGCCACCTGTTCCACTGAAGTAACATCTTCCAGAAAATAAGTCCACTCACTTAGTTTATTCAGTTGTGGTTTAGAGTCAGGCTTACTGCTGTTGCTACCTAGCTGTTCCCCTGAAATGCCACATCACCAGCCTCAATTTGAAGTGTGGACCCTTGTAGGTCTGCCACCTTCTGCTTTCCACATGTACTTGTAATCACATGTACTCAAGGTACTGTATCATCAAAATCATGTCCTGTTAAAACATCTGTAGGGATATGATAAGGTACAGGCCCATGTGATAATCTAAAGGAGATGCACTTCCAAGACATCCCACTGCTACTGTCATGCCATGTGTGTTTGTTCCCCCCATGTAGCTTTTCTTTCACATCCTGCCTAAAAAGTTTGACTGTGCATGCCCCATTTTGCTAAAGTGGAAAGATTTAACAGCATGATTTTAACATATGCTGTAACCTGTGGCTTTCTCCTTTGTCTGTTTAACTTGCTGTGATGGTTAAGACACCCCCATGGGTTCTGTTATACCCATGTTTACTGCTAGGTACCACCTTCCTATGTCTTTTTGCCTATATAGGGTCATTCTTTTTTAATCATCATTTCAAATAAGTGGCATTGCTAGTTCAACAGCCAGATTATCATATGCTCAGGTGTGTTACTGAGGGTTCATTTCCTTATTATAAGGTTTCCCAACATTTCAAAAATAACTTGAGATTCACTTACTCGCACTCGCTTAGTAAAATAAAGGCTCATCTCTTGTCCGAATTTCTTCTGTGATCTGTAGACTGTTTTGTTTGTTCTGTAATCTGCAGATGTAGGTCAGCTTAAAGCATTCAAAAACAGATTTGACTTTGCAATAGTCCAGGGAGTTGGAATCCGTCATCTTGCTCAATGCATGTGCATCTTTGTACTGTAACAAAAAGGAGTTAAACATCAGTCATTACCCTGGCAGATTTGATGCTGATTATACACTCCTTCAGGTGCTCAAACAAAACAATAAAAGTCATTCCTTAGGAACAGTTTGGTACTGGTATTCAGCTTGCAGGGAAGGTTTTCAGTTGTGGCACTCTTGTACGTTTGTTGAAGGTAAACAGTTCTTATCATCCAGTCACTCCTCCTTACTCTCATGCACCTTTGCCCATTTATACTGACATTTACTTTCCTACTCTGCAACTTCGTGATGTCCCATTTTTTCAGTGGCTTTGATTTCCTGGCGTTTCAGCTCCAGCTAACATCTGTTAAGTTAGGGATACAGTGTGACCATTTTTAGGATGATTGGCAAGCCATTTTACTGCGTACTGCACAATTACAGCCCCTTCCAAGTCTACAGGTCCAGTGGACTGAACTTTGACTGTATACAAGAACTCTATTACTCATCCTTGTTAAGAGCAGTATGTAGAAGTCCTGATCTGCTGTTTTTGACCAGTTGTGCCACTGATATTTTGGAATAACTTTCAAAGCTCATTTGCCTGTTTCTGAATTACTCTGACTAATAAATAAAATGAATTGATTTTGTTTGCTGTTTGTTAACAGGGTGAAAGAGCTGATCCAAAGACCTTTTTCAGTTACGACTCAAGCTGATAAGGCAAGATACAAAGAATTTTAATTTGATTGCTACAGTTTTTAACACCTTTATTAAAATATCACTTGTCATATGCACTCATACATTAATAGAAAGGAAAACAAACAATAGTAATATTTTTCCATTTACAGATATTACACATTCCGTTTTATTTCCTGATAACCGTCTTTCAATCCAACATCACATAAATCACTCAGTTCTTGCCTTCCCTTAAACTGCAGTCCTCCCCTGAACATTATTCTGCATGCACTGTTCCCACAAATTCCATTTGTTTCTATGTAATTCGTTCCTTCCCTTTTTAAAGGCAGTTCTTTTATATATTTCACAATATTCAATACTTGGTTTAGATTTTGATTTCCGTTTTCTAGTAGTTTCTTTTTAGCCAACATAACTAAATGTAATAAGGCCTTACTGTGTCTAGGCAATTCAGATCCTGTGTCCAGCTCAGAAGAATAGTTTCCTTTGTTACAGCCATGTCCTCCCCCAATAGTTATGACAGAGTAATCTGTAGGGAATTTGTTTAAGTCTCCCAACTCACTACACTCCCAAAAACATGTTCCCAATTACCTCTTTCTTCCCCACCACATCTTCAGCATTTGCTGTCTTTCTGAGGAAAAGTGGTTTGAAGTTAGTTTGGGGCATTAAAATATCTATGCGAACACTTCCAAGCAAAAATTATGAACCTTCTGTACTTTGTTGCATAATTGGGAGACATACATATGTCCTGCCATTGTTACTTTGTAAATTGTTTTTTCAGTGTCTCTTCCTAATCTTTTACCTAGATCTTAGTACCTTCCTACCATTCCCCCTTTTTCTGCTTGTACTCACATATTTCTGTTAGTACTAATGACCTGCTCTTCTGACCTCCATCTCTATTACTCTCTCCCTTCTAACCTCTAATACTGGGTGATTTCAACTACCCTGCCATTAATTGGGAAAACTACTCGGGTACCAACTCCTTTTCCCAACGGTTCTTGAAATTCATAAATTCCAACGCCCTAGATCAACTAATCCATTGTCCCACCAGGGGCTCCAATATCCTAGACCTGGTCATTACCAACATGGGAGATAGATGCTCCACACCAGTGGTCACCCCCCCATTGGTCAGGTCTGACCATAAGCAAATCACCCTTGACATCCACATCCCATCCCCACCCCCCAGTAAGGAAACCTCCTTAAACAACTTCTCCAAAGCCAACTTCATGCTACTGAAGTCAGAAGTGACAAACTTCACAACATCCACACAGACGGGATCTGGAAGTTCAACTGCAGAATCCTACACTAAGGCACTGTACGAGCACATCCACTCGTGCATGAATCGTGCCATCCCAAATAGAATCAAAATGCTCTTCTCCAAAAAAGGAAGCCAATCTGGTGGTCCCCTGCTATAAACAAACTATACAACAGAAGGAAGAAACTGTAGCAGAAAAGAGGAAAATCCCAGGATGCAAAAAACTCCCTCACCAGCCTCAGTAAGAAGCTGAGATCCCTCATAAAATCCTCAAAAGCTAGTTACGAAAATAAAATTGCCAAAGATTCCAATGACAACTACAAGGCATTCTATAGTTATGTCAAGAATCTAAATGGCAATGCTCAGATCTGCTCTGAGCTACAACAGAATGGCATTAAATATACTGATCCCAAGGATATTGCCAATATCCTGGCAGATCGATTTAGTGCCAACTTCACTCCCCTCTCAACCTCCTAAAGGGCCCATCTCAATACCAAAAGATTGCCAAATTCCAATAATCAACAGCCATGCAGGTAGAAAGAGCACTCTCCAAAGCTAAGAATACAGCATCCATGGGACCAGATGACATCCCAGGCTGTGTACTACATGAACTACAAAATGAACTGGCACCCTACCTAAGTGTCATGTTTAATCATAGCCTCACCTCTGGCTTCATGCCCAATGAGTGGAGCACAGCTACAGTTATCCCACTCCAGAAGGGAGGATCCACCTTGGATCCCGGGAACTACCGTCCTATCAGTCTGACAAGCCTGATATGCAAGGGCATGGAACGCATTATCATGGAACTTATAAACAAAGACATTGGCAACCTCCAGACACTGGACCCCATGCAATTTGGGTTTGTGAAGGGCCGATCTTGTCTCCTGAATCTGACTGACTTCTTTGAATCGGTCTCCAGAGCTGTGGACGAGGGAAGGTGGTCCACACAGCCTATCTGGACATTGCCAAGGCCTTCGACACCATCCCCCACTCTGGAATCATAGATAAACTTACTAAGCTGGGCATAAATCCCTACGTCACTCGATGGGTTGCCAACTGGCTTACTGACAGAACCCAGCCTATAAAAGTAGCAGACTCCAAATCCAGCTCCAGACAAGTGACAAGTGGAGTACCTCAGGGTTCAGTCCTGGGACCACTCTTGTTTGGCGTCTACTTTTCTGAAGTACAGGCCAATATTAAGGGACTCTGGCTAACAAAGTTTGCAGATGACTGCAAACTGGGAGCCATTATTGAATTCCCAAATGATGTGGATATTCTACAAAAGGGCCTTACAGAAACAGATGCCTGGTGCCAGAGCCATGGGCTCAAGCTTAATGCCAAGAAATGTATAGTTATCCCCTTTGGAAAAAAACATGTACCCATGAACTACCACATAGGTGGCAGGACACTAAACTTCGAAAGTGTGATGAGAGACTTAGGGACACAAGTGGACAATGGTCTCACTTTCGATAACCACATCGCCACAACAGTCAGGAAATCCTTCTACGTGGCACACCTCATCACTAAGGGCTTTTCATCCAGAAAAAAGGAAGTCATTGTCCCACTGTACTCATCCCTCATTAGACTCATTATAGAGTATAATGCCCCATTTGGTATGTACCTCACAAGACATCTGCAACAGCTGGAAAGGCACAGAAATACCTCACTAAAAGAATCACAGGCCTAAAGCAGATGCCATATGCTGACCGTCTAAAAAAACTCCAGCTATACTCTGTGGCATATCGTCTACTCAAAGACAATTTCTGCTTAACATACAAGGCCACGTCAAACCCTGAGCTGTTGGACATGCTCCACTTAAAGAAATACCAATCCCTCAGAGCCACACGCTCCAGGGATCTAAACCTTATCATCACAATGAACAAAACATGCTGGAGGGATAGGTTCCTGACCCAGAGACTCCCCATACTCTGGAATAGACTGTGCCCATACATGTCAAGCAGAGCGCCTCATAGGCCCTCTTCAAAAGGAACATTGATGATTGGATGGGAGACAGGAAATTCACCCCGGGGATCATGTCAGTTGCCCTGCTAGACAGGGGCCCAGAGAAGTAAATATTGTGGGAAAAATTTCCAGGGAATTGTTATGGCTAGGCTTGCATAGGCCTTAGGGCCGATAGCCTAGTACCACCTATGAACCTATACTGTTATCACTCACATCTTCTTACATGTTCCTTCTCATATTTTTCCATTCATTTCCTCTGATATACTATAACTGCTGCAACATCACTGCAGTAGCCTCTTAATGTCCTCCCCAGCTCTAAATCTCAGCCGCCATCTCAGTGCTAAACATTTTATTTAGGTTCATAGGTGTTTACTAGGCTAATGACCACAAGGGCCTTTTTAAGCCTAGCCATGCATCCCAAATATCTGACAAGTTCTGATACCCTTGATAAGTGTAAGCATAGGCCTAGGAGATGAACCATTTACAGGTTACCTGTTTGCATTAGAGACATAGGTGCCAAACCAGGGATGAATTTCCAGTTTATTCACCCATACAGGTATGCCAACTATAGTTGTACTACATTGTAATTAGTTTATCTGTGTAACAAGTGTGTGGTACTTAAGCTTTTTATATTCACCCAAACTACTATGTCAACTATAGTTGTACTACACTGTAATTAGTTAGGTATGTATCAAGTGTTTGTATATATTCTAAATGCACTGCTGTTTTAAGAATTGTTTTCCTCCATTTGTGCTCTATATACCCAAAATGTATGCCTTGTGTTGTACTATTGATCCTGTTTATGTTTCATGTGGAACTTTTCTCCCCGGGCCTCCACTGAAAATGGGGTCTGCTTGGCCCAGTGCACTTTGCCAGTAAACAAATAAGTAAATAAATTAAACTTTATGACAGTAATATTCTGTATGGCTGTTATCTCCTGGAGAGTCTGCAGCCCAAATGCCCACTCTGTCCTTATTTGATGAACACTTTCGCTGCTTCATCATCATACCTTTCCACTTTGAATTATAACCTTTTGCTTGTGTTATATGAGCCTTAACCCTTAACTGTGTATCTTTGAAATATCCCTTCAAATCAGGTAATCGTAAACCACCTTGTTCTATTGGGAGGATCAGCTTAGCCCACGTATCTTGTATCTTCTTCCCCTCCTAGGTAAATTCCTTCAACTTTTTATTAATTATTATTTGTTTTATTTATTTATTTAACATTTGTTTGCCAGGATAGTCCAACTGGACAACAAGTGTCCATTTTCAGAGGAGTCCAGGGGAGAAAAACTACATAAGTTTACAGAGAGAAGAAAATTTTACAAAAGAGACATTACAGAGTAGTAGCATACAGATTGTAGACTTTACAGCCATTAGTATACAATAAGAGGATATGTCCCCCTTTTGGTTGAAAATACGTGTGTACAGAATATACAATGAGAGTAGATAAGAACCTGGTAGAGCATTGCAAGATGTTTCACAATTGAATAAGAGTATATAAATGTTTAAGTTTCCATATATACATTCAAGTAAATATACATGTAAGAGTATACATACATATGTTTGCATACTCATATATAGACAAATATACATACATACACATACATATATATATATATATATATATATATATATATATATATATATATATATATACACACACACACACACACACACACACACACTTACATACACTCATGTATAGGTTATTATTCACACTTGGATAGGTATAGTTAGATGGTGTTGTTTATGTTATCCAGGACAGATGGGATGTAGAAATAGTAAGTGGACGAGGCTTCAGGGGGTCAATTATAGTTGCATAGATGGTTGGTAAAGAGGTATGTTTTAAGTAGGCTTTTGAAGGAATGTGTGGAGTTTTGTAGTCTGAGGTCGGGGGAAGGCCGTTCCATATTTTTGCTATTTCATGGACAAATAGTGATTACCCAGAGTTGTTTTTGCATGTGATGGTTTCGATTAAGGCTTTGTTGGAGGACCGAAGTTGTCTGTTTGAATTGTAGAAGTTCAGAATGCCAGTCAGGTCGGGGGTTTTCTCAGGATAGTACATAATTAGATGAGCTAGACTGAGTTGATGGTACCTGTGCTGACCGTGCCCTGGCCCAGCAGTCAAGGAGCCTCAGTCCTCACCACTAACACCAGGGAGGTCGTCTCCTAGAAGAGGAAAGGATAACTAATACACACAGTAAAGTACAATTTCCCTTAAGTGCACACTGAGATCACAGTCAGTCTGGGACTGGTTGCTCCCTTGCTAATCAGGTCTACAATAAGACTCCCCACTGGCACAGCTATAGGGTCCAGATCTCAGCCTAGCTGGCAAGCTAACCTCCAGTACCCTCTCTGTCCAAACAGTGCTTCAGTTCCCTGCCCAGGTAGCTGACACACACACTCACACTTTGAGATAAGTATTTATACAACTTCACAGACACTCCTGGGAATGTCTGACACAGATTCGCTAGCTGTGCCCCTTTACCCAGACTATACGGTAGTAATTTCTGCCACCACCAGCTAATATTATCAGCTACTAAAAGGCCCTTAAAAGGGTGTCCAGTTATTACTTTGCAATATTATTATCCAATTGGTAAGATGACTATTCAGTCTAAGGCTTATTTTAGAGTGGCCTGTTGCAATGAACTCAAATATGCAATGTACTCTAGAGCCTACTTCTCTATACAAACCAGCCACAGGTAAAGGTTTTTAAAATAGTTAATAATAAATAATTAAAACACAAGACAATACTACTACAGTACAATGCTAGTCATGTTCAGAGATCACACATACACTTAAAACAATATCGTAGGAAAGATATGATTTCAAAGAAAAATACTTAGTCTAACTTTCTTCTAAGTTTAACTATTCCTAAGAGAAATCACACTGCTATTACCTTACCTGCATACATAAAGAGCAAGCAGTGCTGGGTTAGATGTCCAAGATCAAAATGCTTACAGTCTCTCACTGAACAATAGTTTTTAAACACTAACCAACAGCTCTGCTGAGGCCCTCCCAAATTACATCATTTTGACACTTAGGATTTCTCAGGCCACAAACTGCATTATTTAGCAAGACACCTGCTCAGGAAACTACAACAATACAAGGCATTTCATATATACACTCTAGCAGAAACCAGAGCAATAAAGCACATTCCATATGTAAATTCTGGCCCTTAACTTTAACCTTAAAACAATGGGATGAAACCTTCATCCAAACCCACTGGAGCCAACTTGTAAAACATGAAAGAGAGTCATAACATCTTTCCAACTTCAAAAGACACATTTGAAATGCTTGGCTTGGTTTTCCTTACAGCAGATGGCAATGTTGCAACAATCTTGAAGTTCACATTTTACAGTGTTTTCTTTCATTTAAAAACACAAGCCCGTATTTTACATTTATTTATACAATTGATAGAATTATGTATCAAATTCTATTTGACTAGGCTGGCAGCCTTCGCCCATTTTCATCCAATCTTCACAGTACCTTAATAGGTTTGGAAATTCAAGCCAGTACAAGGCTAGTAGGGAAAGGCAGTGGTGAGATTGTGATTTGGTATAGGTAGCGAATCTAGCAATTTTGTTGTAACAGATGGAAAATTTATTAAGGTCAGTTTTGTAAAGATTAGTTAGAACTGGGGATGCATAAAGCGGAGTAGGTAGGAGGTAGATCCTGGCTATTGCAATTCGGGATTCGGTGGTTAGATAACTTTTACAGTGATAGAGGGAACCTAGCTTTTTGTGGACTTTAGTGATGGTTGTTGATATGTGCTTTGTGAATTTGAGTTGCTGGTCAATGGTAACTCCCAGGGGTTTAGCCTCAGTGACGGGTGATTTGGGTTTTGCTGGTGGGGAGTATAGAGATGGTAAGGTTGCTCCTTTTAGTCGAGTGGAATAGCATTAGTTGTGTTTTCTTGGGATTTAGTATGAGTTGTGAGTTGTTAAGCCAGTTCTCTATTTCAGAGAAGGCTTCTTGGGCTTTTTGTTGGAGAAGTTGGATGTTGGGTGCAGAGCATATGAGAGTTGTGTCATCAGCGTATTGGACTATGTTGGATTTAGAGTTAGCTGAGTGGCGTTGGTTTGTGAAGATATTAAAAAGAAGGGGTCCTAGGATTGATCCTTGCGGCATGCCTAAGGAGGTTGGGAGTGGGGGGATAGAGAGTTATGCCATTTGATGGATTGTTGGTGGTTATCTAAATAGCCTTTAAACCAGAGGAGGGTGGGTTTGTTAAGGTTGAGGTCAGAGAGACAAGACAGTAGTTTATTATGTGAGATTGTGTCGAATGCCTTGGATAAATCTAGGAAGGTAGCTGAGTCAAATTTACCTAGATTCTTGTGGGAGTTTATAGCATTGGTGAATTTGTGTAGGGCAGTAGTGGTGCTGTGGGATGGGCGAAGTCCATGTTGGGTTGAGGAGAGAAGGTTGTTGGTGAAGAGATAGGAGAGGAACTGTTGACGAATACATCTTTCTAGGATCATAGGGAGGGGTGAGAGAATTGCAATTAGTCGATAGTTGGAAAGGTCTAGGGAGGGGCCACCTTTGTGGAGTGGTAGGATATATGAGGTTTTCCACAGGAGTGGAATGGTGTGTTCAGTGATGGATCTATTTATTAGAAGTGAAATTGGATAGGCTGTAGCTGTAAATGCAACTTGGAGGTATTCGGCAGGAAGGTTATCGGCTGCAAGAGTGGTTGGTTTGAGTTTGGCTAGGAGTTTTTGGATAGTAGAGGTAGGAACAGACTTTAAGTGTGAAAGGTATGGTATTGTTTTGGGCCTGAGGTGGTTGTGGGGTGTTGGAGGAAGTGATGTTGTTTAAGAGTTTGAGTAGTGAGGAGGTGAAATAGTTATTAAAGCTGGAGGCTATGTCCAGGTCTGTACCTGTTATATTGGGTGCAGGAGTGGTGGTTCTTCTCACTGGTGGCTGTAGGATGTTATTTATTGTTGCCCAGAGTTTTTGCAGTTTGGTACTGTATTTGTTTTGCTGCGTGATACAGTAATTTTGTTTATTGAGCTTAAACTGCTTTTTGCTTTGTTTTGGAGCTCGTGAAAGGTTTGCCTAGCTGCGGTTGATCTGGTGTGGTGCCAGGTTTTCCAGGCCTTATCCCTGGCTCTAAGTAGGGCTTTTGTGGTTTTCTGGAGCCAAGGGGTGGGGTTGCTATGTATTCTGATAGTTTTTAAGGGGGCTAGTTTGTTGACGATATTTAGGAATGTGTAGTTGAAGTAATCAGCTGCTTTGCCTAATGAAAGGGTTTTGATGGGAGACCAGTTGCAATGTTGCAAGGCCGTTATGAAGTGGTCTCTAGGAATATTTTTGTTAGAGCTGGTTTGTAGAAGGGAGGGAAAGTTAATTATTTTAAGTTTTTGCCTAAGGATAAAAGGAGGGCTGTGGTTGCTCAGAGAGTTTGGTAGGGAGCCACATTGATGGGCAATATTTGATTGATTTGTGAGGATCCAATCAAGTATCGATTCTCTTTTTGTGGCCTTGTCAATGCATGTGGAAGTATCTATAAGTTGGGTGAAGTTATATAGGTTAATGTGGTGGATGGGGGTGGGAGAATGGATGGAGTTCCACTCAATGTTTACATCACCTAGCACGATAATTTCTTGAGGGAGGGAGTATGAGGCCCAGTTAAGTATGGATTCTAGGGTGGTTAGGTTGTCACCTGGGGGTGTATAGATACCCAGTAGGTTTAGGTGCCTATGTTGGTTAAGGGAGAGCTTTGCAAATAGAGTCTCTGCATTGTTGAAGTTGGGTGAATTTTTTTGGAGTAGTTGGAGTTGTAGATTGGTTCTGTGAAGTAGAGCTAAGCCTCTGCCTCTTTTATGTAGCCGGTCTGCCCTGAGAATGTTATACCCAGGTGAGGTGATGGAATTATCTTTAATATGTGGTTTAAGCTACGTCTCTAATGAGAATAATATCAGGGTTATATAAGGAGATGGCAAACTGCGGTGGTGGTGCTGCGGTAGCGTTGTTGCCTCACAGTTAGACGTTGCCCGTTCGATTCTCATTTAGAGCATCTTCTGTGTGACGACATGCGTGAATGGGCATTCCTTCGTTGAAGGTTGTGCGTTAGGCCCGGCAAGCCAGCACGTAAACTGTGGCGACCCCTAACCGGGAAAAGCCGAAAGACACAAAAAATATGAGGAGATGGCAGCATGAAGGTCTTCTATTTTATTAATGATACTGCGGATATTCATATTTAGTATCAGTAAGTCGGTGGGTTTGTGCTTAGCTGGATAGTGATGGGTGCTTGGCTTATTAGCAGAGGTTGCTGGCCTGGGGTTGGGGTGAATGTCTCCTCCTAGTAGTAGTTGGGTAGTTATTCAGGTGATAGTTTTTAGGTATTGGACGACTAGGTAGTGAAATTGTAGACTTGGTTGCTTTTTAGATGGATAGAAGTGGTACATGGGAGGGGCATGGTATATGGGGGTTGGGTGTATATGGTGGGGTATATGCTTGCATGAGTGGGGGTGATAGTAATGTGGGTTAGGGTGGGGGGGATTGGGGGCAGGGTAGGGGAGTGGAGTGAGCCTGTAGGGCGAACGGAGCGGGATGAGCCAATCAAGGTATGTGCAATTCAAAAATAAACTATCAGCTGCTCAGAAGTCGCATCTATAATGTTAGTCTTTCTTTTGTTACCAATGCTTTTTTATTTTTTAAAAGAGTGAAAGTCCTTTTTAATTTTACCATTTGGATGCCCTAAGAAATACCTTGTCTGAGGGCTGAGAGAGATTGAGTCAACTATTGTTGAGTCAAAGACAGACTGGGAGGGTAGTGGGGATATATCACATAGAAGAAGAAAAAATAAACAGGTAAATGTTTCTTTGGAGACTGGAAGGGCTAGAATTACACTTTAGTGTGGAGTGTTTTACAGACTTTAAGTGTAGAAACCAGAATGTGTGTACCTGGGTGGGGGGTGACTCAAATGTCTAATGCTGAAAGTGATTGAGTCAGCTAATGTTGACTCAGAGACAGACTGGGAGGGTAGTGGGGATATATCACATACCAAAAACAGATGGATAAATGTTTCTTTAGAGACTGGAAGGGCTAGAATTACAGTTTAGAGTGGAGTGTTTTACAGACTTGAAGGGTAGTGTTCAGAATATTTCTACATGGGGGGAGGGGGACTGAAATCCCTGCTGCTGGCTCATGTATTTATGTTCAGTACATTAAGGATTACAGTAAAAAACACAACCTATTAATGCCTTTTGTATTATAATGAGACATACACTTAGGTTCTGCAAGGTTCTTCAGTGCAGTTGGATGTCTCACTGGCTTTACTTATGTTAGTGGTGTTATTTGCCACAGGATAGGTGCCGCAAATTCTATAAGACACAGCTGGCTATCTGGTTGAAAAAAAAAACATGCCTGACCTAGATATAAATCTAAAAGAACTACAAACATTTTCACTTTTTGTATCTTACTATCCATAGCCATAAAGAAGAGTTTCCAGTTTCTCAGTTTTTGTATTAGCTTTTGTTTAGTTTCTTCCCCCATCCTTAGCTGCCATAACAGAAGTCTTTTTAATCCATGCTCCTAAATACTTCACCTTATAGTGCCCCTATAAATATGGATATTGCTGAACCAATTCATGAGTGGATACATAATTTACAGCTGTATCTTTTATCTTCATTAATTTTATATCCTGAAAAGACTTGACACTGTCTCAAAATGTTCCACAATAATGACATGTCTTTTTTCTGGATTCATCAGATACAAAATAATATCATCTGCAAATAAAGCCAACATTGATTATCATACTAATTATACACTTGAATTTCTGAGTCCGTTATTTTTTGTATGCTGGTGGCACAAAATATGAAGCAAATAATCTAACGGGAAAGATCCCGGTATATGTGAGGCAGAGCACCTCGCTGGCCTTGTTCAAGAGAAATCTTGACCAATGGATGGGAGATCGCAGATATACCCCAGGGATTACCTCAGTGTCACTGCTCAACAGAGGCACAGCAAAATAATGGGTATAGTTCCCCATACTAAGGGGGTGGCGTAAGCCACAAAACTATGGGCTAGGCTTGTAAATGCCCTCGGGCAGATAGCCTAGTATGAACCTATGAACCTATGAACCTAAGAGGGCACCCGTGTCTGGTTCCTCTGTTCAAATGCAGCTTATCAGAGAGGAGCCCTTCCACTGTAATTCCTGCCATCAATCCCTTGTACATCCTCCTAATTAACCTTATTGTATCAGGGAATGCAGATGCTTCCATTGCCCTGCTCATAAAATCCCTGCTTACTCTGTCAAATGATTGCTCTGCATTAAGACTCACAAACAACAGCGCCATTTTCTTACATTCTACTTCCGTCTGGATCGTCATAGTTGTATTAATGTTGTCAAATGTTTGACTGCCCTCCTTAAAACCACACTGATCAATATATATTGATTTTGGCAACACCTTTAACATTCGTTTACCTAGTATACACATAAAAGTTTTATAATTATGATTTACTTTATTTTTATTTATTTAGTTAGTTAGTTAAAGTTGTTTACCAGGAAAGTCCAACTGGGCCAGAAGCCCATTTTCAGGGGAGGCCCAGGGAGAAAAGCTCCACAGAAATATAAAATACAATAATTAGATAGTACAGTAGTATACATACAGTAAGATGCAGAATGTACATCATCTAGTTAGTCTATACAAAGAAGTATTCAATACAGTTTTCTAGTAGATACATGTTCAAAAAGAAAAACACACAAGCATTTCAGTGAAGATCACTGGGAAAAATAAAATTAGTACTGTGTACATATTAAATAATAGTTAAGAACGATTGAGATTTCCTTTATATATATATATATATATATATATATATATATATATATATATATATTTTTTTTTTTTTTTTTTTTTTTTTTGAGTAGTAATAACACTGAGGACAGGAAGAAAATGTGATAAGGAGTGGACAGTGTGATGAGAGAGTTATAGATATCTTGTCAGTCAGGTTTGGTGCAGGAGCAATGCCAACTCTTGGATAAACATTCAAAGAGTAGTTGTTTGAAATTGGCAGATTCGGGTATGTTTTGGAGGGTGTGGGGTAGAGAGTTCCATAATTTGGCTATTGGATTTGAGAGCAGTGCTTTACGATGAGTGTTGTTAGCTTTGTTTACTGTGAGAATGTTTCTGTCTGCAGATCTTAGACTTCGTGGGCATGAGTAGGGAACAGCAAGTTCTTTGAGGGATGGGCAACTGTCAGGATGGAAGATGATATTGTCTGTGAATTTCAGTTGGTAGAGATGGAGAAGGTTAGGTAGCTCAAGCCAATTTAATTTATGTAGAACAATACAATGGTGGGTTTGGTGGGGAAGGTTGGCTGCGAAGCGGGCTGTTTTGTTGTAACAAGTTTCCAATTTGGTTAAGTCTGATTTTTTTAAGTTGGTAAAGAGGGGGAAAGCATATAGGAGTGTAGAGAGGAGGAAGGTTCTGGATATGGCTAGTCTGGTATTGTCAGTGAGGAATGGCGTGCTTCTGTACAGTGAGTCAAGTTTGATCTGAACTTTCTTAATTGTGATGGCTAGGAGTTTTGTATGCTCAACTGGTTGGATGACTGTGTTGTTTGCTGAGAGACTGGTGAAAGGAGGTGTGGTTGGTAAATGTCTGCTACTGGTAAATAGTATTAACTGTGTCTTTTTGGTGTTAAGGATTAGTTGTGATTTACTTAGATATGTTTCTGTATCATTAAAAGCTTGTAGGGCTACTAGTTGGAGGTCTGGTAAGGTATCTACTAAGCAAATTAAAGTTGAATTATCTGCATAATGAACTACTTTAGCTTGTGTTTTGGATGAGGCTAGATCATTGGAGAAGATGGTGAAAAGGGTCCCAGAATGGACCCTTGGGGGACTCCGACAGAGATGGGCGGATGTGGTGAGAGTTCGGATTTCCATCGTACTGCTTGTTGTCTGTCAGAACGATAGCTTAGGAACCAGGAGAGGGAGGTCTTCGATATGTTTAGTGAGGCAAGAGTATTAAGGAGTTTCTGGTGGGAGACCATGTCCAATGCTTTTGACATGTCTAGGAAGATTGATGGTACTTCCTGGTTTGAGTTTCTCAGTTGGTTGATGGTGTTAGAGAAATTAATTAGGGATGTGGTGGTGCTGTGTTTTGGTCTATAACAGTGTTGGGAGGGAGAGATAAAGTTGTGAGATAACAGGTATTGTAGTAATTGCGTGTGGATACATTTTTCTAGAAATTTTGACACAGGTGGAAAGGATGGCTATGGGTCTGTAATTGTTTAATTCTGTTGATGTTCCTCCTGTATGTAGAAGGGTGATATAGGAAATTTTCCATAATTTTGGGACATATTGTTCTGCTATAGGCCTATTTACCAGAATGGAGACAGGCAGTGCTATGGCGTCAGCTAAAAGCTTGAGGTACTCATTGGGGAGTTGGTCAGCTGCTAAGGAAGAGGGTTTCAATTTTTTCAGCATTGTTCTTATGGTGTTAGTTGGGACAGGTTTAAGGTAAAAGGAGTTGTTGTTAGTTTCCACATTAGGTGGAAGAGACAGTGGGGTGGAATTTTTCCCTGTAACTAAGCGGAGGATGGGGTTTATAAAGTAGGTGTCGATTTGTGAGGCAATACTCACTTTGGTTATTGGTTGTTGGTTCTGGAGTTGTAGCTTTACCTTGGTGGAGGAGCGAGTTAATTGCTTGCCAGAACTTTGTGAGATTGTTTTCATATTTGTTTTGCATAGATGTATAAATTTTTTTGTCTAGTTTGAGTTGTTTTTTGTTTGATTGCAGAGCTGCTGGTATGCTAGCAGAGTTGTATTGTCTTTTGTTTTCTGGAACTGAAACCAGGTTTTGTCCCTTAGTTTTTTAAGTCTAATGGTTTCTTTTGATGTTCAGGGCAATCTCTTATTTTTAACACAACATGTACAAGTTGGTTCTAAGCTATTTAGAATAGCTAAAAATGTTATTGAAGCATGTTATGGCCTGGTCAAGTTGGAGATGAAGGAGTGGTGTCCAGTTGCATTTATTGAGCATGTATAAGAATGCTTCGTTGGAGATGTTTTTGGTATTTTATATGACTTTGTAAACTGTGGTTCTGGGTAGGTTGAGCTGATGATGGATTAAATAGGTAGGTCTATGGTCACTTAATTTATTTGGAAGGCATCCGGAGAGATAGTTGTGGGTGGTACTGTTAATAAGTGACCAGTCTAGGATAGATTCCCTTTTGCTTTGTTTATCTATTTGAGTGGGAAACTGGTTTGTTTGGGAGAAACCATGTAGATTTGTGAAGGTGGAGGGGTTATCACAAGTGCAAGTGTTCCAGTCTAAAGTTGAAGTCACCTGTGATAATGATTTCATGGGTGTAGGTTGAGTCTGTCCAGGCTATAAGTTCCTCAGCGGCAATGGGAGTATTATTGGGAGGTATGTAAGTGGCTATTATGGTAATATTTTTCTTTGGGTTGATTCTGAGCCATGTTACTAGGACTTCAAAGTTGTTATCATAAGGGTATTTGATGCATAGGTAGTCTATGCTTAGTTTATCTTTGTAGAAGATTGCAACCCGCCACCCTTCTTCCTGATTTAAAATTGAACTGGGTCTATAAGAAGCTGAGTCTGGTGGGTCTTTACCCTCTTTGGGTAATTCAACCACCACAGCTTTCTCCCCCTTCTTTTGAAGTACTGTTTAATAAAATCTTTCAGATCTTTGTCAATTTCTTCCCTCCTAACACTCAAACTTCCACAGGAATACCATCCGATGTCCTTCCATACCACTGTTGCAATATAACTTACATAAGGGATCTCCTGCCAAGGATAGCCCAATGTCTGACCAGTATACCAAAGGCTTTATAGTTTGCTGGTGTCATACATCACACACATGCTCCCTGCACAAGGCACAGGGCATAATGGTGGTGTACAGACACACACACCTCAGAACTTCTTTTCACCAGTACGAACGCCATCACTGAACGTTGGTCTGAATGCTGTTCTGTGCTGGTTACCAAGCCATTTTCAAATAAGTGCACTGTTGGGGTTCTTTCTTATTTTCTCTTTTCTTTTAGCGTTGTTGGTTTACATGTCATCCATAAATGGAAAATGTCAGTGTGGGAGGCAGGCTTACATGTCATCCGGAAATGGAAAATGTCAGTGTGGGAGGCAGATTCCCCATAAAGATCGTCATGAAAAGTGTGTCTCCTGTTTGGGTGCTTCTCACAACCATATGCAGTGTTCCGTTTGCCAAGCATTTGTCCCTAAGACCCTATGTAATCATCTCTCCTCTGTCTATTTACCCGGAAAACCAATGTCTAAACTTGTTGGTGCAAGGTGCCATGGCAGAACCTTCCCATCCTGAGGGTCAGCCGCTGGGCAAGAAAAAGGCAAAAGAACTTGGGTTTGATTCAGCTGCTGTCCAGCCTCCCCCAGACATCTCTCACCCGAGGCCGGTGAAAGCCCGGTGGATCATCCATATGTTGATTCAGATTCCTCTGCTGTGACCTTGTCGCAGGCAGCATGGATCCAACTTTTTGCATGTCCTCTGAGGATTTTCAAAAGTCTGCTGCAGATGTTGAGGGGGCTCAGCTGATTATTTCTGAGAGACTGACAGGGTTTCCGCAGATTCTAATTCAGGATGTACTTCCTACTGTGCTGGTAGAGTGTTGGCAAGGGTCCAACCCTCCTAGAGTGTTTTGTGTGGATATCCCACAAAAAAGACAAGCATATTACCCCTGATGTTAAAGATCCTCAATGTGAAGGGCAGGATTTTACACAGGGGTTGTTCAATAATTTAATGGCTCTAAAGCCTCCTCAAGGAGTTCGTGTGCCTACCCCTTCCTGGTTCTGTACTTCTCTTAAGAAACCTTCTGATGAGGATCTGGATTCTGGGGAAGAGTCCTTGGCATACTCTTCTCAGATCCCTTCTCCTTTGGACTATGTTCTAAGGAAGAGGACTATGTTCTGAGGAAGAGGATTCTATCTCTCCAGATTCTCCTGTAGAAGAACTCTCCTTTAGGGACACTATTTCTCTTATGATGGAACTTTTCAAGTAGGATTGTTCGCAGGTTTCTGATATTCAAAAGAGGTATTATAAGCTTCTCCAGATGGAGTCTCCAAAACCCTCTGCTGTTCCTCCGGTTCTGGATGCCCTCCTGCATGCCTTTTCAGCAGCCTCTGTAGCCCCTGAGTCTCAGCCTCTAGCCTCCAAGAAACATGAAAGATTTTACAAGATGCCTAATGATTGTAAATTTCTTAATAAATGTCCTTCTGCTGATCCTTGTATAGTGTCTGTCTCTTCTGACAAACCTCTAAGCTGTTCCCTTCTACTGACCTGTTTCCTTCAGACCAGGATAGTAGGGTCATGGAACGACTAGGTAAAAAGTTTTATACTGTTGCCACCCTGGCTGTTAGGGCTGTCAGTTACCAGAGTCATATGACTAGGTATGTTTTAGCCCTTCTTTCTCAGGTTTCCCAGGCAGTTTCTGATCTTCCTGATTCGGAAGGGAAGATTTCTGCCCTTTCCTTGTTAGGCCGTATCTGTTAGGTGGCTTTCCACTCCATTAACTTTAGTTATGATGTAGCTGATGCTTCTTCTAGGGCTGCTGCATTTGGTTCTGCTCTGAGGTGTTACTCTTGGCTTCATCTTCAGGCTTTGCCTGATGACATTAAGACCAAGTTATTGGGTACTCCTCTTGATAATAAAAATCTTTTTGACTCTGCTGTTTCTGCTGAACTGTTTTAAGTCCCCTCCAGGATAAGGGCAAGACCTTACAGGAGTTGAAACATAGTTTTGTTTCTCCTATCCCTACGTTTCCAAGGAATTATCCTACCAAATCTGCTTTTGTTCGCGGGCAGTCTTGGCCTTCTCCCAAAAGTAGAACTGGTTCTAAGCATGTTCCTTCAGCTAAGACTATTAAGACCCCCATTTCTCAGAAACCTCCTTTTCAGGACAAACCAAGCTCCGGCTCTCCGGCTCTCCGGCTGACATCTTGCTTTCCTTTTCCCTCGACCAGGTTCTCTTTTCCCTTTAGCTTTCCCTTTCCTTTTCAAATTGGTTAAGGGTTACACAAAACTCCTCTTGGGTTCTGTCCATCATCCACCAGGGGTATTTCATGGTGTGGAAATCTCATCCTTCCTTTATGAGCATCCCTCAACCTCCTTGGGAGTAGCTTCCTTTCTTTCCAGAGGTGCTTCATGCTCTTTTGGCCCAGGGCACTAGTCAGGTTGTGCCTCCAGCCCAGGAAGGGAAGGGTTTTATTCCAGAATGTTTCTGGTTCCCAGGAAGGAAGGCTGGATACCAATTATGGATGTTTCTCAGCTCAACACCTTTCTAAAAGGGTCCCCTCTTTTCTGATGTTGTCCATTCAATCATTGTTCCAGCTTTTTCTTCCACAGGCATTCCTGGAATCTCTGGAGTTCAAGGATGCCCACCATCACATCCCCATCAATCTCTTTTTCAGAAAAGTTTTGCAATTCTCTGTTTTTTCCTTGCATTTTCAGTTGTCTGCTTTACCCTCTGGCCACTCTACTTCCCCAGGGTATTCATCAAATGCCTCGCTCTTGTCATTGCCTTTTGCAGATTGAGAAGCTCAGATCTTTCCTTATTTGGATGACCTGCTCATTCAGGCTTTGCCCTCCAAGGTTCTAATTCAGGACCTCCAGTTTACTGTTTTCCTGCTGCAAAGCCTGAGATTCATCATAAATTTTTGAAAATCAGTCCTGGTTCCTTCTCAGGATCATGTTTTTATTGGTTTTAGGATCTGTACCACTCCATGCTGGGATCCTTGCCTTCCCCAAAGGTTCTTTGTCTGATTTCTTTTTTTTTTCCAGTCTCTTCTTCCTTTGGCTTCAGTCACAGCCAGGGATTTTCTCAGAGTCCTTAAGTTGTGGATTCCATCAGTCCAATGATGCTTCTGGCCAGGCTCCATATGAGAAAACTTGACAGGTATCTCAAGTCAGTGTGGCTGCAACATTGTCATCTCCTAGATTTCCTAGTTCCCTTTCCTTCCCTGTCTCACGCTGGAGCTTCAGTGGTGGATTCATCAGTTTTCTCTCAAGCCAGCCTTCTCTACAACCTCCAGTCCCATCTCAAGAACTCTTTTCAGATGCTTCAAATAGGGATTGGGGAGCTTCTTTCAGTTCTCTCACTGGCCAGGGTCTCTGGCCTCTTCATCAGAGGTCAGGCCACATCAACATCAAGGAGAGGAGGTCTGTTCTTCTTCAGTTCTTTCATATCCTCTTTCTTCCCGGCCTCTTGAAGTTTTTACAGACAGTACCACAGTGATGTGGTATGTCAGCAAGCAAGGGAGGACACGGTCCTTCCTTCTTTACAAGCTCTATCTTTAGGTCTGGGATCTTGCTGTTCAGTATCAAGTGACTTCTCAGGCTATCTACATTCCTTCAGAGTGCAATTTAATGGCAGACTGACTGAGCAGGTCCAGCACACAGGCTTACGAATGGATGCTTCACAGATATTTGTTCCTGGATATTGTCCATCAATGGGGTATTCCTTGGGTAGATTATTTGTCTCCCGTCTGAACAAACGAGTTTCTCTCTTCTGTTCCAGAGTCCCACGTCCTCTGACTGGAAGGTGGATGCCCTGTCCTTTCCTTGGAAAGGGATGTTTCTATACGCCTTCCCTCCCCTTCCTTTGCCTTTGAGGGTTCTACACAAGATCAGGCAGGACTCCCCAAAATCTTGCTGCTGACTCACTTTTGGCCTAGACAGCATTAGTTCCCCCTTCTTTTTCACCTGGCCAGGGGCAATCATCAGAAGTTACCCCACCGGATGGACCCTGTCACACAAGACAAGGGGTCTCTTATCCATCCTCTCTTACCCACTTTTCAACTGACACTATGTGTGGTAGGGTTTTGACCCCTTTTAAGATGTGCTTTGGGTCCTGCAGGAGGCCAGCAAACCCACTACTAGGAAATCATTTGTTCAAATGGAAGCAATTTTCATTCTAATGCCTCTGTAGTAACCAGGATCCCATTTCAGTGGTGATTCCTCTGGATTTGTCTTACTTGTGTGATCTGCTCTATACTGAGTTGGCATATTCTTCAGTTAAAGCACACCTAGGATAATAAGAAATTGCTAAGCTATTGGCCCTGAGGCCCTTACAAGCCTAGCCAAGAATTTAGCCCATGTTCCGATAAGTCAGCACCCGATACCCCTGTCCAGCAGGGACAAAGGTGGAATCGCAGGGATGTATTTTCTGTTCCCCATCCATAATGAGCTACTCTGCTTGACATGGACAGGGAGTCTATTCCACAGAAGGGGGCGTCTCTGGGACAAAAATCTGTCCTGCCAACAAGTCCTATTGATGCCACAGACCAGGTTGAGGTTGTGCACATGGGTTATTTGAGTGGAGCTTGACTTACAGATATGCAGCAGTCCCATCAAGGTGGGGTCTGAGATTACTTTGTATGCCAGACAAGAGGTCACCTCTGAGGCGTCTGTATGAAACTGAGTAGAGGGACAGGGCCTTTAGCCTATCTGTGTAAGGTAGATGTTTGAGGCCCTGGATTCTCTTATTGAGGAACCTCTATGGTCTCTCCAGCTGCTGCATGTGGTTTGTGAAGTACATGCTGAAAGGGGCACTGTACTCAATAATGGGTCTTATAAGGGAAGAATACAGGGATGTTATGACCACCTTGTCCCTGAATGAGATACCCTTACTAATGAGGTGGGCCATGTAGAACACTTTTGTACAACAGAGGCAATATGGTGGTCAAACATCAGTTTGCTATCAACCTGGGTGCCCAAGTCCCTCAAGACTGATTGCGTGCTTAGGACCTTGTTATTAATGTGATAATTTGAGGGGACGTCACTCTCCCCAAAGGGGATGATAATGCATTTTTTTTCACATTCACTTTGAGGCCATGTTTCTGGCACCAGTCATTTGTTTGGGTGAGACCCTCTTGGAGGATGTCCACATCACTAGGGGAATTGATGACAATGCCCAGCTTATAGTCATCTGCAAACTTGGTCAGCCATAGCCCACTGGTTTTGACCTGCACCTCAGAAAAGTATATCCTAAACAGAGGCCCCAAGACCAATCCTTGGGGTTCATTGCTTGTTACAGGTCTACCACTTGAGGTGGCTTCCCCTATTTTGACTAGGTGGGTTCTATCAGTGAGCCAACTTGCTACCCATCTGGTAACATACGGATTGATGCCTAGTTGAGAGAGTTTGTCTATTATACCCGAGTAGGGAATAGTATCAAAGGCTTTGGCCAGGTCAAGGTAGGCAGTGTGCACCGTCTTCCTCTCGTCCGTGGCATTGGTGACTTTCTCAAAGAAGTCGACCAAATTTAACAGCATGATCTTCCCTTGATGAAACCAAACTGTGTGGGTTCAAGTGTTTGGAGGTTGCCAGTGTCCTTGTTAATGAGATCCATGATAATCCACTCCATGGTCTTGCAGATCAGGCTAGTTAGGTGGATGGGTCTATAATTTCCTGGATTGGTGGATGTTCCACCTTTGTGTATAGGGATGACAGTGGCTGTCCTCCACTTGGGTGGGACGAAGCCGGTACTCAGGGTTTGGTTGAAAGTTCCTGCCTGAGTTTATGTAGGATGCAGCCTGGGATTGTATCGGGTCCCATGGAGGCTGTATTTTTTGCCTTTGAGAAGACAGTGATAACTTGCTACCTAGAGATAAGGGGAGGGGGCAGGTGCTAAATATGTTTTGATTTACTGATGGGGGGACAGGGGGGTGAAGTTGAACTTGTCTGCCAGCTAGTTGGCTATATCTACGACATTTGTGTATGTGATGTCCTTAACCACCAGTTCTGAGCAGATCTGGGTGCTTCCTTTGAGGTTGCAGACATATTAGTAGATGTGGCCAGTTTGGACTCAAAGTTTGCTTTGGAGGATTTCACTAGTGCTCTTATTTGTTTGTTCAGGCCAAGGAGAGATTGCTTCCAATTAGGCACCTGCTCCTTCTTGGTCCTAGACAGTAATTTTTTTCCTTTTATTATAGAGTTTATTTATTGCAGATGTTCACCAGACTGGTTTACTCTTCCTTGAGGAAGATGATTTTGTCCTGTTGGGTATTCCTGATTCCATGCAGCTATATAAATGCTCGTATACTACTTTCGCATAGTTTTGAACATATGTGCTAGTTTCTATGTAGGGGGAGAGGGCTGTGAAGCTGTTTATACCTTCTTTCAGAAGGTTGTAATCAGCTTTGGAGATAATTTTTGTTTCACCCTAGCTAGTGGGTGGTCGGGGGAAATGGTGACTTTGAAATTGACTGCTTTGTGGTCAGCTCTTACCAGGGAGGATGACGCTGTAGAGATGCTGCAGTGGTTACCCATGTTGGTTAATACCAAGTCCAAGATATTTTCACCTCTTGTGGAGGTGTCGACCAGGCATTTGCATTGACAAATTCAAGGAATCTTTGGGCATTTGTGTTTTGGCATGAGTAGTTGTTCTAATATATGGTTGGATAGTTAAAGTCGCCCAGGATCAGGGTAAAGGGTTGAATCCTGATAGATTCAAAGAGGTCCAGATAGGTGGTGTGGGCATTTTGAGTCAAAGTTCTAACCAGGACCTGCTACAAATCTACAAACCCAAGTCCAACTTTGGATGTAACGTGTACAGCTCTCGCCCCACTATTGCTTGGAACAGGCTCCCACTAGAAATCAGGACCCTAACCCATCCTAAACAATTTAAAGGAGCCACCAAAGAACACTTTAAAAGTCACTGGTCCTGCCACTGCACTCTCCCCTCCTTAAGCACTCCCTACTTCCCATACTACAATCTACCCCCTGCCCTGGTCCTGCCACTGCACTCTCCCCTCCTTAAGCACTCCCTACTTCCCATACTACAATCTACCCCCCTGCCCTCTACTCTTTCTTCTCCTTAGCGCACTCTAGCATTCTTAGACTACTCTTTCTACTGTCTTCCAAAACCTACTAAGCCAACACCTCAGAGAAAGATTCAACAGTGCCTGATACAACAAACATTATTTCTGTACTGGATTAGTGTCTTCATATTCCAAAAATTTCATTCATCTTAATGTCATATTATAGCTTTTTATTTAATATCTTGTAAGAGCTTTGGTATATTCCTGATCACTGACACATTTAAATATTGTTATGTTACTTAACGCATTGTAATAATTCTGTAATACTGCTGTCTAATGTTATTGCATAATAATAATTGTATAATATGTTGGAGCGTTTCACCTTGGGCCTCCACTGAAAAAGACCTCTTCAGCTCAGTCGGACAACAAATGTAAACTAAAAAATAAAAATAAAGTAAAATAAAAGTTGGGGCCTGTAGCTAGCTATGATTTGAATAGGGGTCTTGTCAGTGGTTAACTGCACCTGGAGTGTCTCCTGTGCGTCATACTGTTTGACCAGCCAGGAGGTGTGTATGTCTTTTATATATATATATATATATATATATATATATATATATATATATATATATATATATATGGGTTCCTATCAGATCGCCGGAAGCCCATTTCACCGAAACCAAATTGCTGAAAACTCCAATAATATGTTGGAGCGTTTCACCTTGGGCCTCCACTGAAAAAGACCTCTTCAGCTCAGTCGGACAACAAATGTAAACTAAAAAATAAAAATAAAGTAAAATAAAAGTTGGGGCCTGTAGCTAGCTATGATTTGAATAGGGGTCTTGTCAGTGGTTAACTGCACCTGGAGTGTCTCCTGTGCGTCATACTGTTTGACCAGCCAGGAGGTGTGTATGTCTTTTATATATATATATATATATATATATATATATATATATATATATATGGGTTCCTATCAGATCGCCGGAAGCCCATTTCACCGAAACCAAATTGCTGAAAACTCATTTCACCAAAAATAGTACAGGCAGTGTATATGCCCTTTTCCCCACTGTAGTGCGATCCTGGAGTTAGAATATATAGGTAGGAGGGGTGTGGGGGGCGTAGCCCCCCTACTAGCTTAAAAACACCAAAACTAGAAGCAAAATCAAACCAAGAATGAAAACCACTTGGCACCACAGGACCCGGAAGCACGTAAACAAAGGCTTTCAAAATAAGCAGATGAAGAAATCAAACAGCTGCTAGATCTCCAATGAGCTCCTTTAATATAACTAGGCAAAGTAAAAATCCACAATATCTTCCAAGCGCTTTCACTCAACCACTTGCGAGCTTTTTCAAGGCAAAAAAAACCCTACTAGCTTAGTTTTATACTGTCCAGTTCCTATTAACCAGGTAAGTTAGTAGTGTATGACAACATTAGGTGGGGGGGCTACACCCCCCCACCCCCCTACTTATATATACACTAACTCCAGGGTCACAATACAGTGGGGAAAAGGGCATATACACTGCCTGTACTATTTTTGGTGAAATGAGTTTGGCAAAATGGGTTTTCGGCGAAATGAGTTTTCAGCGATTTGGTCTTGGTGAAATGGGTTTCAGTGAAATGGGCTTTCGGTGATCTGATAGGAACCCATACATATATATATATATATATATATATATATATATATATATATATATATATATATATATATATATATGTATTGTAACTCCACTTCCTTTTGCTTAGCTGCCCACGGTTTAGGGTCCAAATGTATGATAAGATGAATAACCTTGTATGGCTGGGGGTGCTGTCCACAGCTTTGAACCAGGTTTTTGTGACTGCACAAATGTCAGCATCTTCCAGGGTTAAGAATGCTTGCAATGAGTGCAGTTTCATGTTTAGACTCCTAGTGTTTAGCAGCATGACCTTTAATTTGCGTTTTGGTGAAATTTTCATGTTGGTAGTTTTGACCTCATGGCATTGCCTAAAAAAGGTACTATGGGGGAGGCAAGAGCCTTTGCCAGGAGCGTGAAGCCCATGAGAGACAGATGCATGGTATACTCAACAGAAGCACTGGGAACTAATGTTGGGTGGCACAATGCCAGAGTAATCCTATGGACTAGGCTAGTAAAGGCTCCAGGGCCATTAACCTAGCACACACCTATGAACCTATGTCAGTCATGTCTTCCCAGGCTGTCAGGTACTGGATCCCCTTGGAATGACACCAGAAACTAAGCCAATTGCTAAAGTCAATTATTTTCTGTTTGTATTGAGGCATTATTCTGGGTGATGGTAGAATGCTGCTTAAGGCTAGGAACATACTGCCTGGGACATATGCAGTGAGCTTGATCATGTCTCTCTTCATATAGTCCAGGGAGGTACGTCTCAAGTCATTCACGCCAACATGGACTATGATAGAGTCATAACAGTACCTGTTGTTGAGAGACTTGGGTACATGGGTGATACAGTGGATTCTGGCACCTGACAAACAACTAACCATGACTTTCTCCTTATCCAGCCTGGTGAGGGGCACATGTCTGTGTCTCACAATGGAGTCTCCTATGACTAATATGTTGGGTTTATGTTTAGGCCTTAGTGGCCGTGAGACACAGGTGTGTGGACTGTATGCGGTGGGTGGTGTGGTGGGCAGTGGAGTTCGCGTGTGGTTTTGCCTTGGAAGTCTCTTTTGTTTGGGTATGTTTTTGTTGAGGACCTCCACATATGTGGGGGGTGTTTGAGGTGTGGTGTTCATGTTGACAGCCTTCTCAGTGCCAGATATACTGGCTTGTGAGGGAGAGAGCATTGACTCTAGGTTCTTGATGTAATTGCATCTCTCACAAATTGTGTTCCTAGGTGGTAGTAGTAGAGGATTGCCCATGTACATGAGGCAGTTGCTAAACTGTCTCAGCATGCCCATATCAACCAGACTGGCAGGAGAAAATGCAGGAAATTGTCCATCCATATTTGTCAGAATCTGATGTCGAGAGGCCAGAGAGCTAAGAGGATAAAGGGTGGAAGATCTAAGAGTAGTACTACTAGGTGATCACGCAAGTGCTACTAAAGGAGAATCTGTAGCTGAATACCTCACAAAGGGTTAAAAACAGTGCAGCTGCAGCAAACCTGTTTCAGACTATGCTACTCAATTTGAGGGTTAAGAACACAGTAAAACTCACAGAAAAGCACATATTAACCACTTACAGACAAAAACAGAACTCACAGTATGAAAAAATACAGTTAAACAATAATGAAATGCAGTAAAATGCAGTTAAACAGTAATGAGTTGCAGTAAATAGCAATGAAATACAGTTAATCAGTAAATTGCTTTAACATAGTGCAAATGTGATAAATTAGCTCACAATCACAACAGTAAAAAAACGCTCAAATAAAGCAGCAATTCAGTAGAATGCTGTCATGAATTTAACCAGGCTACTGACAAGTAGTAACAAATTAGGCAAACTAACTGTAGTTGAACTCCTAAGCACAAACAGCAAAATGAAGTAGAAAGAGAGACAATATTTCTTTGTCATACCTTCACTAAGCATTACTAGGTGGATGTTATTTTAAGAGCAAGAACTGGCTTTGCCAGGGTTTTCCTTCATGGGTTTATAGAGGGCTGTTCAGTACTTTCCTCTTCCCAGGTTTCCTCTTGAGTTCATATACTCTCCTTTAAGTAACAGTGATCTGAAAGAACATAATACAGTTGTGTAAAATCATACCATAGCAGTAGCTGTCGTTTTCTTCGCTGTTGCAGTATTCGCTCCCTCCCCATTTGCCCTATTCTTCTCTCCTTCTTGGCTGGGGTTTCTTTTCTTTTCCTACTTCTGGATGCACATGCTCCTCATGGTCCTTAGGGATATCGTGTGTGTGTGTGTGTGTGTGTGTGTGCGTGTGTGTGTGCGTGTGTGTGTGCGTGTGTGTGTGCGTGTGTGTGCGCGTGTGTGTGTGCGTGTGTGCGTGTGTGTGTGTGTGTGTGTGTGTGTGTGTGTGTGTGTGTGTGTGTGTGTGTGTGTGACCTTTATGCTTACATCTTGAGCGGGGAGCACATGTGTGCTGTATGGTGCCCGTATACTCTAAAGGTTTTGATATACTGGCCAGACATTGGGCTATCTTGGCAGGAGATCCCTTGCAATAGTGAAGATACGGGTATCTACTGTTGCGGTAAGATTTGACACAAATGTACTTTACTGGAGACTTCCCTGCTGATTATACATCGTCATAATTATCTCATCCCCTTCTATCTTTGCTGTTGAGCTTCATATTCCTCAAATCTTTGCATAACTAAATCTTCCATAAATATTTCCACGTGTGCTCTCTTGGTTTTGACATTCCTCTGCTTTATACAAATTTTTATAACATTTCAGAAATATCTCTAATACTGCTAAAGGTTATTTTTTCTTGTCATAGGCTTCCTAAATTTGGCGACAACCTGTTCTACTTTCTTTTGCCATTCCACTAATAGTTTTTGTTCTCTGAGGTTGTTATCAAAAAATAGTTGCTTAACAGCATTCTTTCTAAACTCATGCGTGTTATCCCTTATTTTCTCTTTAGCACTCTGCAGTTGTGTCTCTTCTTATAGGTTCATAGGTAGATACTAGGCTATCTGCCCTAGGGCATTTATAAGCCTAGCCAGAGTGTATTTGGCTTCCGCCTCCCTATTAGATTAGCCTACTGTGCCTCTGTAGAGTAGGTCACAGAAGGTACCCTTTTAAGATTAGTTTACTGTGCCTCTGTCTAGCAGGGACACAGAAGAGATCCCAGGGGTGAATTTGCGATTTCCCATCCACGCGTCCAGATTTCGCTTGAAGAGGGTCAGCGAGGGGCTATGTCTAACATGAATTGGGATTCTATTCCAGAGTGAGGGGAGCCTCTGGGAAATGAATCTGTCCCTCTAGCATGTCCTATTTATTTTTGTGCTGAGGTTTAGGTCCCTGGGGCGTGTAGCTCTAAGGGACTTGGATTTTTTGAGGTGGAGCATGTCCATTAATTCTGGGTTTGACATGGCTTTGCACGTCAGGCATAGATCGCCTTTGAGTAGGCGGTAAGCAACTGAGTAGAGCTGGAGTTTAGGTTCATAGGTTCATACTAGGCTATCTGCCCGAGGGCATTTACAAGCCTAGCCCATAGTTTTGTGGCTTACGCCACCCCTTTAGTATGGGGAACTATACCCATTATTTTGCTGTGCCTCTGTTGAGCAGTGACACTGAGGTAATCCCTGGGGTATATCTGCGATCTCCCATCCATTGGTCAAGATTTCTCTTGAACAAGGCCAGCGAGGTGCTCTGCCTCACATATACCGGGATTTTATTCCACAGCATAGGGAGTCTTTGGGTGATGAATCTATCCCTCCAGCACGTCCTATTAATAGCTGTGTCGAGGTTTAAGTCTCCCGCCCTTGTGGCTCTGACGGATCTAGATTTTTGAGGTGAAGCATATTCATCAAATCTGGGTTTGACATGGCCTTGTATGTTAGGCAAAGGTCACCTCTGAGCAAGCGGTGGCGACTGAATAGAGCTGGAGTTCTTTCAGTCGGGCAGCATAGGACAGATGTTTGAGACCCTTTATCCTTTTGGTGAGGAACTTTTGTGGCCTCTCCAGCTGCTGCAAGTGTCGGGTCAGATACATTCCGAATGGGGCATTGTACTCAATCATTGGTCTGATAAGTGATGAGTATAGGAGACTATGACCTCCCTTGATCTAGATGAGAATCCCTTCATGATAAGGTGGGCAATGTAGAAGGTCTTCCTAACTACTTTAGCTACATGGGTGTCGAATGACAGACTACTATCAACCTGGGTCCCCAGGTCCCTGATAACTTCTTCTGTGCTCAGTGGATTGCCACCTATTTGGTAGCTAGGGGTAACCTTGTTTTTCCCGAAGGGTATGACTATGCATTTTTTGGCATTTAACTTTAGGCCATGGCTCTGGCACCAGTTATCCGTTTCTGTGAGACCCTTCTGAAGGATATCTGTGTCAGATGTGTTTTCTACTATGGCGCCCAGTTTGCAGTCATCTGCAAACTTTGTCAGTCATAACCCTCCTGTGTTTGCTTGTACTTCGGAAAAGTAGATGCCAAACAAGAGTGGGCCCAGGACTGAGCCCTGTCGTACACCACTTGTGACAGGCTTTGAGTCTGACATGGCGCCAGCAACTCTGACCCTGTGGGTTCTGTCACTCAGCCAGTTTGCAACCCATCTTGTGATGTATGGGTTAACATTTAAGCTGATGAGTTTTTCAATGATACCAGAGTGGGGTATTGTATCGAAGGCCTTCGCCAGATCGAGGTAGGCTGTATGGACTGCCTTTCCCTCATCAATGGCTTTGGTGACTGTTTCGAAAAGTCAACCAAGTTTAGAAGGCATGATCTGCCTTTGACAAAGCCAAACTGGGATGGATCCAAAGTCTGCAAACTCCCTATGTCTTTATTTATGAGGTCCATTATGATCCTCTCCATGGCTTTGCAGATAAGGCTTGTTAAGCTAATGGGCCGGTAATTTCCAGGGTCGGTGGAGGCACCGCCTTTGTGAAGTGGGACCACAGTTGCAGTGCGCCACTCCTGGAGTGCGTATCCAGAGGTAAGACTATGATTAAACAGCTGTCCTAGCTGTGGGTTTAATTCCTCATTGAGTTCGTGGAGCACACAGCCGGGGACACCATCAGGTCCCATGGATGCTGTGTTTTTGCTTTGGAGAGAGCAGTTCTCACTTGGGCGTTGGAGATGTTTGGGGGGCTGCAATCGCTTGGTATAGATATCTCTCCTTTTGGGGGGGAGGGGAGGGAAGAAGTTTGCACTGAACCTGTCAGCCAGTATGTTGGCAATGTCTGTAGGATCAGTAATCTTCACATCATTTTGAACTAGTTCTGAGCATATCTGGGAGTTTCCTCCCAGGTTTCTAACATAGCTAAAGAAGGCCTTATGATTGTGTTTTGAGTCTTTAGCTATTTTTCTCTCAAAATTTGCTTTGGATGATTTTATGAGAGCTCTTAGTTTTTTACTTATAGTGATCAAGGGTGTCTTACCTTTTAAGGATTTTGCTCTATCTTGTAGTAGCTTCCTCCTTTTGTTGTAGAGTTTGTTTATGGCTGGGGTCCACCAGACTGGACGCTTGCCTTTGGTACAAAGAGTCTTTGTTTTGCTTGGGATTGCCTTATCCATGCAGTCCTGCAGGTGCTGGTAGAAGGCATTTGTAAGTGATTCAGCGGCTTGAGTACTGTTTTCCGCCGGCTCGGGGGCCTTAAAGGAGACCACACTAGTCTTTAGAAGTTTCTTTAGTCGAGCTGCATAGGACATCTTTTTGTAGCCCATGATCCTCTTGGTGAGGTACTTTTGGGGTCTCTCCAGTTGCTGCAGGTGTCGGGTAAGGTACATCCCAAAAGGGGCATTGTATTCAATTATGGGCCTGATGAGTGACGAGTAGAGGGGCACAATGACCTCTCTTGATCTAGATGCGAACCCTTTCGTGATAAAGTGGGCTATATAGAAGGTCTTTCTAACCACTTTGGCAACGTTATTATCAAAGGAGAGATTACTATCTACGTTGGTCCCCAAATCTCTAATTACTTCTTCCGTGCCAATGGATTACCACCTATGTGGTAATTTGTGGGCACCTTGTTTTTCCCAAAGGGGATGACTATGCACTTTTTAGCATTTAGCTTGAGGCCGTGGCTCTGGCACCAAGCATCCGTCTCTGTGAGACCCTTTTGGAGGATGCTTGTGTCAGCTGGAGATTCGATTATGGCCCCCAGTTTGCAGTCATCTGCGAACTTTGTCAGCCATAATCCCCCCGTGTTAGCCTGAACCTCAGAGAAGTATATACCTAACAAGAGAGGTCCCAGAACTGAGCCCTGTGGGACGCCACTTGTAACTGGTTTGGATTCGGACATGGCATCCACGATTCTGACCATGTGGGTTCTGTTCTGTGAGATTCCCCTTATTCTGCAATACTTTAACCTTTGTCAGCCCCTCTAAATAATTCTTATCCATTGCCCTTTCTCTTTTATTTCTACCCTAATTTTCATCTCTGTTTTCTTTTTATCCCACTCACTAGCTATCACATCTGAAGACATTTCTATTTTCTCTCTTAACTCAAGTAATTTCTACTACCCATTCATTAAATTCCTGCCTTTTTAACAGGTAGTTATGAAAGCACCAGTGTTTCATTTTTACTTCATTATCCTGCATCTTACCTTAGTTTTTTTGGTACATGATCTGAAATTCACATGCTGATTGCCAAATGTGGCCCCAATAGCATTACTTTTGCACTCTGTATTAGTATAATTCAGTACTCTTTCCTTTTTGTCTGTATCTATAAGGCTGTTTACATACCAAGACAGTATGGATAGAGTAATCTTTATGTTAAAAATTTATTGTCCCCACCTAATATACATGACATTTTTTGACTGTCTATTTCCAACTTTTGTGTTATATATACACACTGTATGGAAGGTTGATCTTTTATATAGTTGGTTATTCTCTTCTCCATGTGAACCTATGCCACATTTTTGTCAAGAACGTTTGCTATAATGGAAACCCTCCAAAAAAACCGCTAAAGATATTTCACGAACAACCCCATCCCCTATTAACTTAGAATAAACACAACAAACTATGTTCATTTTCAATAAATGAAGTTTAAGCCGCCAGATAGGAACTGTTGCCCCAAATCATCAGCTGCACTCACAGGCATTACCTACTGTAAAATTAAGGCTACCATACTAAAACACATGTTACAGCCTGCAGTTCTACTTTGACTGATTGCTATATGTTCTTTTCTTAGCTCTGGCCCCCCTAGATGTGAAAAACAGTTTGCATGCTTTCAGAAAACATTACCTTTTAGCCCTAAGAAAAGGTGCTTTGGCTACCTTTAAATAAAACTAAGTTGTGCTTGTCTATTAAATGCATGAAAGTATCAAGACTGATAAGGAAGATAGTATCTTTTATTTACTTTCCATAATCTCAGCCTTTTTTTTTTACTGAACTGTTTGCCATTGTAATGTTGCATTTCCCTCAGCAAAAATGTTCAGAACTCGGCTCATCTCCATGTAAAAGTAATTAGTGGTGAGAGATGGAAAAAAAGAACAATGAACAATTATACAGATGCAGATGCATGAAGTAATCTTTATAAATTTGAATTGCAACACAATGTACAAAATTCCCCTGACCAACTTCTCCACTGGAGACATCATGTCTCCCACTGAGAACATTTGCTAATGAAAAAAACCCAAGCTAATATTTTTGCAGAGGCAAGAAACTTGACATTTTTCATGCCTTTCATCATTTTATCTTATTTTTCAACCCTACTTGCTTACAAAAGGTACTTGTTCATAACTTAAACCAAGGACATTAATCTAGACTTCCACCCATGTAAAAACAAGGGAATTATCTTAATTCTACATAGAATATAATCAGTATACATTTACACCCCTCTCCAGTAGCCAAGATCAAAGCATTAATGTTAACTTAAATTTGTATCTCTCCAGCCTTTCTTAATTTGTTACAGTGTAAAGCCTATATGTCTTACAAGTAAGAAAAAACACTGGTTTCCTTTAACATTTTTAGCATGTATAGTCACTGAAAAGACTCACTCATTTAAAATACCCTTTACTACACCCTATATAAAAAGATATACAATATAACATATGGTTTATATATTATGTTTTCCCCTTTAGTATCTTTCAAAACATTTATGACATAAAGTGGGGCGTATGCTGTACAGTCCATCCACAAGCTTAACAAAGTCAACAGAATTCCACTTTTCTCAGCCATGTTTTTCTTGCAAAACCATATTTCACAAATGTGATTGCTTTATAGTCTCCCATTTAATCACTAATTTCAGTGTTGCTGGTCTTCTTTCCTGGTTATTTTCATCTCCCAGCTCGAAACTGTGGTTCATCTCCAAGGTACTCCTGATTATTCTAGTCAATTATTGTGCTTTTTCTGTCTCTTGAGCGTTTTCCTTTGGAAAATGTTTCACTGGCAAAGTCTGTCTCTGAGCTTTGTTGTCAGAAGAATGAGAAACAGAATTCCCTTTTTCTTGCTGGCTCATTGTTTGTTGGATAAACATTTTTTTACTTCCTGCTTAGCCTGTTCTGCATCCAAAACTGTCTTTGATTCTCCAAGAAAAAATATTCTGAAGACAGCTGGATGTAGCAACTTGGATTGCATACCTGCCTCTTGACATTCCCTGATTGCTAGGATAAATTTGCTTCCCTTCTCTCTGCTGTACAGTGAATAAGCATTTTCCATAAACACTCTGCTGTCTCCAATTGTAATACTACCCTTTCTGCCAGTTTTGTCAGGATCAACTCTTTCTGTTGGTGTGATTGCATCTTTACTGATACAGGTCTTGGCTGCTTTCCCATTGCCAAGTTTGCAGCATACACTTGATGTGCTATTTCAGTTAAGAAATGACCAGTCCAGTTGCCTGTTTGTGCTTTCATGAAATTAATACTGTGTGTTCTTTCTCATTTTTTTGGCACAGCAGAAAATCTCAGGTTTTCTCAGCAGTTTGTCTTCTAATGCTGATATTTTTTGAAACTGCTGTTCTTGAGAAGTCTCATATTCACCCATCCTCTTCTTCATTTTATCCTCTGATTTTTCACTTTTATCAGTTCATCAGAATAGCTTGTTAAAGCTTCTTCTGTTTTTCCAGTCTTTTGTTGAGTTTATATATTCCTTCATTTTTTTTCATTTATTTAGTCACCTCTGACTATGTTTGATTTATTTATTCCACTAAATTACTGGAAGCCTGACCTTGTACCAGATCTGAAGCTTGAACTGCTTTTTGCTGAACAGCTAGCTGTAGGATTCTTCTCAGCCATTGTTTTCTCTTCACCTTTTCTGGTTGATTTTCTTTCAGGTTCTCTAAAGTTCTTTGCTGGCATCCAAGCAGTATGCTAATTAGCTAGTAACCGAATTTTAGCCAAAATGGCAGTATTACTATCTCCTTTTTCTCAGTTTCTGTTTTCACAGTGGGAGAGCTGGAATTAAACTGTTGATCAGTGTGCAACCATCTTGGATGTCCGGCTTCATCTCCAGTTGGCATGTTCTTTGAGCAGAAAACTAACTTGTGCTCACAGATGGAAACTGGATGCACAGATTTTTTTTCATGATATTATGCAAATGTAAATGCTTGCAGATGTGGACCTTTTTGATACACGTCAGTAGTGAGATCCAAACTGTTTCTCTATCATGCCTCCACAGTCTAGATGATAGCTGCTTTGTTTTTCAGGAGAGAAAGTATTTCCTGCATCTGTGATGGACCTTCAGAGGTGACCCCCTTCTAGGTCCCCTTCTGTTAGGTCATTGTACTCTGGCTGCTTCCCTGAATATAGACTGTGTGAAGCTTTGAAGGTGATTATGCAAACTCTGTTGGATTTGGTTCTCATCCATTTCTCCCTTTTATTGTGGGCCAGTCATGGAAAGTATCACTTTCCCTCCATTGGTTGTAAAGGCTTCATAGGTTTCTGCTTTGGCTCTGACATCTTCGTGGTCATTCGGCACTCTGCTACACCTAACCTATCAGTGCTGCATTAATGTGACTGGAATCTGTGCTAATACCTTTGGTGCTAGTTGTCTCCTAGCACCCTAGCATTGTGGGTTGTGGCTAAAGCCAGACTTCAGCAATGACATTTTAACTGCTGGTGAGTTAAAGTTTGAGTTTTTGCTCATCTAGATGTTAGAACCAAGAGCATTGACGATGACACCAGATGGTGGTAGAACTTATTGTTAGGCTGTTAACCAAGGGTACTTTGGTGCCAGTTCTAGTATTAAAACTTGTATCACTACAGATGCTACTCTGTGTGCCTGCAGTGCAACTGGCTTTAACCCAAGACTGCTTCTACCTGTGTCACAACACCAGGACAGAAGACCTGAAGGCTTCAGGCAGAAATGCAGAAGTGTATGAGCCAAGTTCTTCTGCCGCCTCCTCCCTGGATAGGGCCCCACAGTGTAAATATGGCAAGAGGTCATGTAAGAAGAAACATGTAATCTCTCCATTAGGACTGTCCTGAGCCAGACACCAATAAAAAAGTAGAGGCTGATTCCTCTTTTAACTCCTTGTGACCCCCAAGTTCAGGGAGATATATGTTCATAGGTTCATTGGTGTGTACTAGGCTAATGACCCTGGAGCCTGTATAAGCCTAGCCCAAGAAGATTCCCTGGCATCATGCCACACAAAGTTAGCTCCCAGTGCCTCTGTCAAGCAAGGCCACTGAAGTGATCCCCGAGGTGAACTTCCTGTTGCCCATCCACTTGTCAAGATCTCTCTTAAAGAGGGCCAGTGAAGTGCTCTGCTTGACATGAATGGGAAGTTTGTTCCAGAGTATGGGAAGTCTCTGGGTTAGGAACCTGTCCCTCCAGCAGGTTCTGTTTATTGTGGTAATGAGGTTTAGGTCCCTGGAGCGTGTGGCACGGAGGGATTGAGATTTCTTTATGTGTACCATATCTAGCAGCTCTGGGTCAGACATGGCTTTGTAGGTCAAGCAGAGATCGCCTCTAAGTAGGCGATAAGAGACAGAGTATAGCTGGCGTTTTTTGAGTCTGTCCATATAGGGCATGTGTCTAAGGCCTAAGATCCTCTTAGTGAGGTATTCTTGTGGCCTTTCCAGTTGTTGTAGGCGTCTAGTGAGATACATACCAAATGGAGCGTTGTATTTTATCATAGGTCTAATGAGGGACGAGTATAGAGGGATTATGACCTCTTTCTTCCTGGATGAGAAACCTTTTGTAATGAGATGTGCCACATAGAAGGACTTTCTGACTACAGTGGCAATGTGGTTATCAAATGAGAGGTTGCTGTCAAGCTGTGTCCCCAGGTCTCTTATCACACTTTTGGTGTTTAGATAAGAGTGTGATGTAAGCCAAAGGGAAATGGCCAGATACTTCTGTCTCATCTTCTGTCAAGATTTTGGTTTCTCTCCTTTGCCTTACTGAAAAATATCTCCTGGAGTTGGACGTTGTGGCACCTTTCCCTAAAAGAACTGAGAAAAAAAAAGATTCCTTGAACCCCTAAGGACTGGAAATCATGGGCGCTGAGTTCCACTATAGACTCTATAGTCACTGCAGTGACATTAAAGAAGAGAATGACATCACAGAGTCCTGCAGCCAAGCCTCCAGAGAAGTAGTGAAGGTTTATAGACAGCTATGGGAGGTGTGTCTGCTTGTCATCCACCTTTGCTCAGAGTGTGTTTAGCTACCAAATGTTCATGCTGAGATTCCATCATACCATTTTGGATGAGCTATTGCAGTTCTTGGGAAAGATATCAGACACGCACTTTAAATAGGTGCTGTTTACTCTGGCATCTATACTCTCTACCATGAGTAACCTCACCATGCACCTGTGCTGTCCACCATGAGTAATTTCGCTATGAATCTGTGGTCTCCACCGTGACCTCACCATGCATCTATGCTATCCACCACGAGTAACCTCACCATGCATCTGTGCCCTCCACCATGAGTAGTCTCAGCATGCATCTGTGGTTTCCACCATGAATAATCTCACCATGCATCTGTGGTTTCCACCATGAGTAACCTCACCATGCATCTGTGCCCTCCACCATGAATAATCTCAGCATGCATCTGTGGTTTCCACCATGAGTAATCTCACCATGCATCTGTGGTTTCCACCATGAGTAACCTCACCATGGCATCTGTGCCCTCCACCATGAGTAATCTCAGCATGCATCTGTGGTTTCCACCATGAGTAATCTCACCATATATCTGTGGTTTCCACGATGACCTCACCATGCACCTGTGCTCACATTGCATCAGATGGTGCAGTGAGAATGTGAGGCACTGGTGTTACTATTTGCTGTGATGGCTGGCCGTACCTCACTGACTTCACAGAATTCAGGGTAAACTGCCTCAATGCCCTATTCAGTGGTTGCAGGTTCTTGGCATCACTAGTTGAGGGAAATCTGGATGACAGTAAGAAGTGAAAGACCCTTACAACTGTTGGTATCTAGTTTGCAGGTTTCTGTTCCCCCCTATTCAAGGGAAGAGTCTAAATCAGACATGATTCAGGCAAGAGTAACAACAACAAAAGCAACAGCTGGGAAGGAACCAAGCTGAGCATGATGGTGTGTTCCGAAGTGGTTGCTAACTAGGCAGTAGGAATTCCTTCAAGAATAGGGATTTCACAGTCCCCAGTCTAGGGATAACAGCAGCACTCACAAGGAGGCCTTGCCCAACTGCTGCACTCTGAATGCAGTCAAGAGCAATTTCTTCCTCCATCTGCCAGCATGGAAGGCTATCACATGCAATTGATGGATACTGGATATAATTTTGCATAACTGCCTTCCTCTATCCACCCTAGACAGACTGTTTTTCCCTTCCTAATGTTTCACACCATCAAAGAAGGTAGAGTTCATAGAGTTCTTGAACCACCTTTTAAAAACAGCCATCAAGGAAGACCCATCAGATCAGAGTTGGTCCAACTAATTACTACAGATATTATAGTGTCTAAAAAAAGACTAAACAACTCCTTCTCAAGAGAGTGGTCCTGTAGATTTTAGTGGCCTGAACCACTTTGTGCCAAAACAAAAATTCTGTACAGTTGTGCTGATTTAATTGTTTCTTGTTTGGATGTTGTCTTTGGACCTTCATGACACTTGTCTCCATCTAAAGATTTACGAGGAGTCAGGGAGGCTGTGTGCTTCTGCTTGGGAACCAGCCTTCATCACTTCCAGCACTTTCCTTTTGGGCTATCCACTGCCCCGGGGTATTCATGAAATGCATGGCTGTGGTTATAGATGACTAGAGGCTGCAAGGAGTGAAGGTTTTTCTATACCTGGATGACTGGATCCGGGCTGCTTCATCTTTAGAGAAAGTGATCTTTGCAAAGGATTAATTTCCATGATGGATTCAGTCCTTGAAGGTCACTGTAAATCTTGCTATTTTCAGATGCAGACCATGCAGAATATAACATTTCAAGATTATTCACTGGACAGTTCCTGTCTGCAGGACCACTCTCTCTTGAGAAAGAGTTCCTCACATTATTTGCATACTTGACAGAATTTATCATTTCATAGAAGTGTTGGCAGCCATGTTCTTTGGGACCTTTGCACTCATTGCATCTTGGATTTTTCCTGGCTGCATTTGTGAGGTACCACACAAGAGTCCTTCAGTTGGCAAAATTCTTCTCCAGGACCCCATGCAGAAAGGCTTAGAAGACAGATTATTTTTCTTTTCCTTGGACTGGAATGTTACTGTATACTTTTCCATCTTTTCCACCAATATCCAGAATTATTCTGAATATTCAGAAGGACTCTGCAAAGATCATTGTGGTGATTCCATTCTAGCCTAGGCAGCAGTGGTTCTTCCTTAATTTAGAAATGGCCAGAGGCAGTTACTGCAAGCTTCCTCAAGCTGGATTTATTCACACAAGATAAGGGGTGTTTGGTACATCCTGATTCCAAACATCTATAACTGACTGTCTGGATGACAGAATTTCAATACCTTTTTTTTAAGGATGTGCTACAGGTGTTAATGGAAGCAAGAAAACTTACTATTTGAAAATCTTATATTAGGAACTGGAAAAGGTTTTCTAGTTGGTGCCAGGAAAAGGACCTTCTTTTTCTTCTTTTGTCCTTAGCTGGTGGGCGTGGGTTGGCATGCTGCTGTTGATGCCGCTGGATTCTGGACTTCCTTCTTGATGCCTTTCCATGTTGTTCAGTCCATGGCAATGTTTCTGGCCTCTTGTAGGTCAAGTCGCCAGCTTCTCAGGTCCTCTTCAACCTGTTTAACCCATGTCTTCTTTGGTGCAGATTTGTGAACTCCTCTGTTCGCGGGGCAGTCTATCCATAATAGTTTGTATGGTAAGTGGTGGGTGTCCATCCTGCACACATCTAAACCAGTCCTGCTGGCTTTTCTGCATCTGTTTGCTGATCATTGGCTGCTGATCACATATGGTCTGGATGCTCTCATTTCTAATACAGTCATGAAGCGAGTTTCCCAAGATTTGGCGCAGGCATCACATTCAGGAAACCTCAAGCTTGTTCATTTCTGGCTTGAGGAAGATCCACGTGATGGTGATGGAGATGTTTGTTCTCTTCCATAGACACCACTTGAGCGAGGCAAATGCTGCGGTGGCTTGTCCAATCCTGCTATGGACTTCAGTTCTTGATGTCACCTTCTTCTCCTGGACCAGCAAACCCAGATACTTGAATTCTTGCATTTGTTTGATGTGAACTCACCCAAGGCGGACTGTGGCTTGTGACCTGTTGATTGCCATCACTTATGTCTTGTCCATGTTTATCTGTAGGCCATATGACTGGGTAATGTGGGCAGTGTTGTAGAGGATATCTGTGACCTCAGCATCTCTGTAAGCAAAAATGACACTGTCATCGGTGAACATCAGGTCAGTCACAGAATGGCTTCTTCATACTGGACTCCACTCCTGCCCTGAAATACATTCCTCATGATGGCATCCACCTCTGTGTTGAACAGCAGTGGAAAGACCACATCCCCTTGACAGAACCCAGTCTGCATGGCAAGCTGTTCAGACAGTTTGTTCAGAATGCGCACCTGGCTGGATAAACCATTGTACGATGTTTGACAAGAGTCTGTTGATTTTCTTCTGCACTTGCTCTCAGCAGTGTCTTCCACAGGGCAAGCCAGTGGATACAGTCAAATGCAGACTTGAAATCGATAAAGAAGATAACTGTATGCTGTCCACACTGGATTGTTTCCTCCATTAGTTGACAGATGGTGACGATTTGATTGCAGCATCTTCTGTTTTGAATCCGGCCTGTTTTTCAATGCTGATTTCCTTATGGTGTTTCTGCAGCCTGGATTATATGATCTTCATAAAGACTCTGCCGATGATGGAGAGCAGACTGATGCTGCAGTAGTTCTTGCATTCCCTGTTGTCCACTTTCTTGTAGATGGGTATGATGATTGCCTTCTTCCATGGGGATAGTATCTGTTCCATAACTCATAGCAACTCGATCAGTGTGTGGAGTCGGTGGTGCAGGCTATCGCCTCCCAGCCTTGATTGCTTCCACAGTGATCTGATCTACTCCTGCTGCCTTGCCATTTCTCAGTATTCTGATAGCCGATTTCACCTCTTCAACTGTTGGCTTTGCATCAGTCATTTGGGCCTCAGGGAGATCGACGGGTGGTTGATCGACCATTGGTCCATGAGGTAAGTCATGGTTGTAAAGCTCTTGAAAGAATTTCCTCCAACTTTTCAGGCGTTTACAAGGTGAGTGCAAGAATATCCCATCCGCTTTTTTGATGTCGTCTCTGGTGGGTCTGGTCTTTCCACTCAGTCGTTTGAGGGTGCTGTACAGGGTACGGTACTCATGTCTGGATTCCACCTCCTCAAGGTCGGCTGCCACCTGGCTCCAATATGTTTCCCTTTCTGAAGAAAAGAACCAGCACCTATTCAGGACTAGTGTCTCTGGTTCTATGTTATTTGTGTGAGTTCCTATCCTGTGACCTGCCTTACCCCTCAGTCAAGGTCCATTTGTCTGTGATTTCTACTTGTCTGCAGTGGATCCCCCTCTTTCAATGCAGTATCATATTAAAATGTTTTTGAATGGGTTGTTGCATATGAAGCTTCCTATAAAACATGTGGGATTTTAGTTTTTTTTTAGTTTTGTGTTAGAAGATTTAACTCGTGCGCCATTTGAACCAGCTCATCAGGTTGGCTTGAGGTTCTTGACATGGAAAACAGTTTTACTCACTGCTCTGACTTCTACAAAAAGAGTGTCTCAGTTGCAAGTTGTTGTGGTGATCAACCTCATCTCATTTTCCATAGAAACAGTATCTGTATAAGAAGTAATCCCTCATTTCTGCCTAAAGTGGTGTCCACGTTTACCTTAAGCCAAGCTGTCCATCTCCAGAACCTAAAAATGAGGGAGGAATGATACCTGCCACAGATAACTCGAGTACTTTCCTGACAGAAAAAAATCTTTTAGAATTAATAATCAAGAGTTCATTTCTTCTGAAGGTAAGAAAAAAGGACAGTCTGCATCAAAATAAACTATATTTCCAAATGGTTATCTCATGCTATTACCTTTTGTTACACCCATCATAAGAAAAGTATTCAAGGCAGGGTTAAGACTTATTCTACCAGGACTTTGGGTTTGTCTCTAGCTTTTTGGAAAGGGTTGGATTCCAGAAGTATTCTAGATGCATCAACTTGGTCCTTTGTGCATACTTTTACAAAGCACTATAAGCGTGATTCCTCCTGCAGAACTAGGACAGGCTTTTCTGCAGGGCTCTGGACCATCTTCTTTCCTCCTGCATGTCAGTGTAAGTGTGGTAATGTACCCATGTAGCTCTGGACCATCCTCTTTCCTCCTGCATGTCAGTGTAAGTGTGGTAATGTACCCATGTAGCTCTGGACCATCTTCTTTCCTCCTGCATGTCAGTGTAAGTGTGGTAATGTACCCATGTAGCTCTGGACCATCCTCTTTCCTCCTGCATGTCAGTGTAAGTGTGGTAATGCGCCCATGTAGCTCTGGACCATCTTCTTTCCTCCTGCATGTCAGTGTAAGTGTGGTAATGTACCCGTGTAGCTCTGGACCATCTTCTTTCCTCCTGCATGTCAGTGTAAGTGTGGTAATGTACCCATGTAGCTCTGGACCATCCTCTTTCCTCCTGCATGTCAGTGTAAGTGTGGTAATGTACCCATGTAGCTCTGGACCATCTTCTTTCCTCCTGCATGTCAGTGTAAGTGTGGTAATTTACCCATGTAGCTCTGGACCATCCTCTTTCCTCCTGCATGTCAGTGTAAGTGTGGTAATGTACCCATGTAGCTCTGGACCATCTTCTTTGCTCCTGCATGTCAGTGTAAGTGTGGTAATGTACCCATGTAGCTCTGGACCATCTTCTTTCCTCCTGCATGTCAGTGTAAGTGTGGTAATGTACCCATGTAGCTCTGGACCATCCTCTTTCCTCCTGCATGTCAGTGTAAGTGTGGTAATGTACCCGTGTAGCTCTGGACCATCCTCTTTGCTCCTGCATGTCAGTGTAAGTGTGGTAATGTACCCATGTAGCTCTGGACCATCCTCTTTCCTCCTGCATGTCAGTGTAAGTGTGGTAATGTGCCCATGTAGCTCTGGACCATCTTCTTTCCTCCTGCATGTCAGTGTAAGTGTGTTAATGTACCCATGTAGCTCTGGACCATCTTCTTTCCTCCTGCATGTCAGTGTAAGTGTGGTAATGTACCCATGTAGCTCTGGACCATCTTCTTTCCTCCTGCATGTCAGGGTAAGTGTGGTAATGTACCCATGTAGCTCTGGACCATCTTCTTTCCTCCTGCATGTCAGTGTAAGTGTGGTAATGTACCCATGTAGCTCTGGACCATCTTCTTTCCTCCTGCATGTCAGTGTAAGTGTGGTAATGTACCCATGTAGCTCTGGACCATCTTCTTTCCTCCTGCATGTCAGTGTAAGTGTGGTAATGTACCCATGTAGCTCTGGACCATCTTCTTTCTTCCTGCATGTCAGTGTAAGTGTGTTAATGTACCCATGTAGCTCTGGACCATCTTCTTTCCTCCTGCATGTCAGTGTAAGTGTGGTAATGTACCCGTGTAGCTCTGGACCATCTTTTTTCCTCCTGCATGTCAGTGTAAGTGTGGTAATGTACCCATGTAGCTCTGGACCATCTTCTTTCCTCCTGCATGTCAGTGTAAGTATGGTAATGTACCCGTGTAGCTCTGGACCATCTTTTTTCCTCCTGCATGTCAGTGTAAGTGTGGTAATGTACCCATGTAGCTCTGGACCATCTTCCTTCCTCCTGCATGTCAGTGTAAGTGTGGTAATGTACCCATGTAGCTCTGGACCATCTTCTTTGCTCCTGCATGTCAGTGTAAGTGTGGTAATGTACCCATGTAGCTCTGGACCATCCTCTTTCCTCCTGCATGTCAGTGTAAGTGTGGTAATGTACCCATGTAGCTCTGGACCATCTTCTTTCCTCCTGCATGTCAGTGTAAGTGTGGTAATGTACCCATGTAGCTCTGGACCATCTTCTTTCCTCCTGCATGTCAGTGTAAGTGTGGTAATGTACCCGTGTAGCTCTGGACCATCTTCTTTCCTCCTGCATGTCAGTGTAAGTGTGGTAATGTACCCGTGTAGCTCTGGACCATCCTCTTTCCTCCTGCATGTCAGTGTAAGTGTGGTAATGTACCCATGTAGCTCTGGACCATCCTCTTTCCTCCTGCATGTCAGTGTAAGTGTGGTAATGTACCCGTGTAGCTCTGGACCATCTTCTTTCCTCCTGCATGTCAGTGTAAGTGTGGTAATGTACCCATGTAGCTCTGGACCATCCTCTTTCCTCCTGCATGTCAGTGTAAGTGTGGTAATGTACCCGTGTAGCTCTGGACCATCCTCTTTCCTCCTGCATGTCAGTGTAAGTGTGGTAATGTACCCATGTAGCTCTGGACCATCTTCTTTCCTCCTGCATGTCAGTGTAAGTGTGGTAATGTACCCATGTAGCTCTGGACCATCTTTTTTCCTCCTGCATGTCAGTGTAAGTGTGGTAATGTACCCATGTTGCTCTGGACCATCTTCTTTCCTCCTGCATGTCAGTGTAAGTGTGGTAATGTACCCATGTAGCTCTGGACCATCTTCTTTCCTCCTGCATGTCAGTGTAAGTGTGGTAATGTACCCATGTAGCTCTGGACCATCCTCTTTGCTCCTGCATGTCAGTGTAAGTGTGGTAATGTACCCATGTAGCTCTGGACCATCTTCTTTCCTCCTGCATGTCAGTGTAAGTGTGGTAATGTACCCATGTAGCTCTGGACCATCTTCTTTCCTCCTGCATGTCAGTGTAAGTGTGGTAATGTACCCATGTAGCTCTGGACCATCTTCTTTCCTCCTGCATGTCAGTGTAAGTGTGGTAATGTGCCCATGTAGCTCTGGACCATCTTCTTTCCTCCTGCATGTCAGTGTAAGTGTGGTAATGTGCCCATGTAGCTCTGGACCATCTTCTTTCCTCCTGCATGTCAGTGTAAGTGTGGTAATGTACCCAAGTAGCTCTGGACCATCTTCTTTCCTCCTGCATGTCAGTGTAAGTGTGGTAATGTACCCATGTAGCTCTGGACCATCTTCTTTCCTCCTGCATGTCAGTGTAAGTGTGGTAATGTACCCATGTAGCTCTGGACCATCTTCTTTCCTCCTGCATGTCAGTGTAAGTGTGGTAATGTACCCATGTAGCTCTGGACCATCTTCTTTCCTCCTGCATGTCAGGGTAAGTGTGGTAATGTACCCATGTAGCTCTGGACCATCTTCTTTCCTCCTGCATGTCAGTGTAAGTGTGGTAATGTACCCATGTAGCTCTGGACCATCTTCTTTCCTCCTGCATGTCAGTGTAAGTGTGGTAATGTACCCATGTAGCTCTGGACCATCCTCTTTCCTCCTGCATGTCAGTGTAATTGTGGTAATGTACCCATGTAGCTCTGGACCATCTTCTTTCCTCCTGCATGTCAGTGTAAGTGTGGTAATGTACCCATGTAGCTCTGGACCATCTTCTTTCCTCCTGCATGTCAGTGTAAGTGTGGTAATGTACCCGTGTAGCTCTGGACCATCTTTTTTCCTCCTGCATGTCAGTGTAAGTGTGGTAATGTACCCATGTTGCTCTGGACCATCTTCTTTCCTCCTGCATGTCAGTGTAAGTGTGGTAATGTACCCATGTAGCTCTGGACCATCTTCTTTCCTCCTGCATGTCAGTGTAAGTGTGGTAATGTACCCATGTAGCTCTGGACCATCTTCTTTCCTCCTGCATGTCAGTGTAAGTGTGGTAATGTACCCATGTAGCTCTGGACCATCCTCTTTGCTCCTGCATGTCAGTGTAAGTGTGGTAATGTACCCATGTAGCTCTGGACCATCTTCTTTCCTCCTGCATGTCAGTGTAAGTGTGGTAATGTACCCATGTAGCTCTGGACCATCTTCTTTCCTCCTGCATGTCAGTGTAAGTGTGGTAATGTACCCATGTAGCTCTGGACCATCTTCTTTCCTCCTGCATGTCAGTGTAAGTGTGGTAATGTACCCATGTAGCTCTGGACCATCTTCTTTCCTCCTGCATGTCAGTGTAAGTGTGGTAATGTACCCATGTAGCTCTGGACCATCTTCTTTGCTCCTGCATGTCAGTGTAAGTGTGGTAATGTACCCATGTAGCTCTGGACCATCCTCTTTCCTCCTGCATGTCAGTGTAAGTGTGGTAATGTACCCATGTAGCTCTGGACCATCTTCTTTGCTCCTGCATGTCAGTGTAAGTGTGGTAATGTACCCATGTAGCTCTGGACCATCTTCTTTCCTCCTGCATGTCAGTGTAAGTGTGGTAATGTACCCATGTAGCTCTGGACCATCCTCTTTCCTCCTGCATGTCAGTGTAAGTGTGGTAATGTACCCATGTAGCTCTGGACCATCTTCTTTCCTCCTGCATGTCAGGGTAAGTGTGGTAATGTACCCATGTAGCTCTGGACCATCTTCTTTCCTCCTGCATGTCAGTGTAAGTGTGGTAATGTACCCATGTAGCTCTGGACCATCTTCTTTCCTCCTGCATGTCAGTGTAAGTGTGGTAATGTACCCATGTAGCTCTGGACCATCTTCTTTCCTCCTGCATGTCAGTGTAAGTGTGGTAATGTACCCATGTAGCTCTGGACCATCTTCTTTCCTCCTGCATGTCAGTGTAAGTGTGGTAATGTACCCATGTAGCTCTGGACCATCTTCTTTCCTCCTGCATGTCAGTGTAAATGTGGTAATGTACCCATGTAGCTCTGGACCATCTTCTTTCCTCCTGCATGTCAGTGTAAGTGTGGTAATGTACCCATGTAGCTCTGGACCATCTTCTTTCCTCCTGCATGTCAGTGTAAGTGTGGTAATGTACCCATGTAGCTCTGGACCATCTTCTTTCCTCCTGCATGTCAGTGTAAGTGTGGTAATGTACCCATGTAGCTCTGGACCATCTTCTTTGCTCCTGCATGTCAGTGTAAGTGTGGTAATGTACCCATGTAGCTCTGGACCATCTTCTTTCCTCCTGCATGTAAGTGTAAGTGTGGTAATGTACCCATGTAGCTCTGGACCATCCTCTTTCCTCCTGCATGTCAGTGTAAGTGTGGTAATGTACCCATGTAGCTCTGGACCATCTTCTTTCCTCCTGCATGTCAGTGTAAGTGTGGTAATGTACCCATGTAGCTCTGGACCATCTTCTTTCCTCCTGCATGTCAGTGTAATTGTGGTAATGTACCCATGTAGCTTAGGTTGTGCAGCAGTGATCCTTATGATGAACGTGTCCTGTAAGTGGGTTTAACATAACAGTTCATGTTTGAATGATCACTGCTGAAGTAGCTGCACCCTTCCTCCACCCCCTTACTTTTGTATGTGCATTTTTATGCCACAGTGTGGATATTTACTTTTATTTTCCCAGCATTGTCCATCTTTAGGCTTTAGTCTTCCACTATCTGTGTTGTAATGAATGCACTGAACACCTTCATGCCTAGTCCTGACTTTTAGCTCAAGCTAACAGTTTGTACATGTGCAAGGTGGCCTGAATCTTTGGCTCATAGATTCATAGGTAGGTACTAGGCTGTCTGCCCGAAGGCATTTATAAGCCTAGCCAGAATGTGTTGGCTTTCGCTGCCCCCTTAGATTAGTTCCCTGTACCTCTGTCCAGCAGAGCTATTGAAGTGATCCCCGGGGTAAACTTTCTGTTTCCCATCCACTCGTCAAGGTTTCTCTTGAAGAGTGTTAGTGAGGAGCTCTGCCTAATGTAGATTGGAATCTTGTTCCAAAGCATGGGAAGTCTCTGTGACAGGAATCTATCCCTCCAGCATGTTCTATTTATTGTTGTGGTGAGGTTTAGATCCTTAGAGTGTGTGGCTCGAGGGGATAAGTTTTTCTTTAGGTGGAGCATGTCCATCAGTTCTGGGTTGGACATGGCCTTGTATGTCAGGCAGAGATCACCTCTGAGTAGGTGGTATGCAACCGAGTACAGCTGGAGTTTCTTCAGTTGAGCTGCATAGGGCATCTGTTTGAGGCCAGTGATCCTCTTGTTGAGGTAATTCTGTGGTCTTTCCAGCTGTTGCAGGTGTCTTGTATGATACATCCCAAATGGGGCGTTGTACTCTATGATGGGTCTGATGAGCGATAAGTAGAGGGGCACAATAACCTCTTTTGATCTGGATGCGAACCGTTTTGTGATTAGGTGGGCCACGTAGAAGGATTTTCTAACCACTTTGGCAATGTGATTATCAAAGGAGAGTTTACTATCCACTTGGGTCCCCAGATCCCTTATTACGTCTTTTGTATTTAGGGGACTACCACCTATCTGGTAGTTTGTGGGTACTTTGTTTTTTCCAAAGGGGATGACTGTGTACTTTTTGGCATTTAGCTTGAGGTATCCGTCTCAGTGAGACCCTTTTGGAGGATGTCTGTGTCAGCCAGAGAGTCAGTTATAGCCCCTAGTTTGCAGTCGTCTGTGAACTTGGTAAGCCATAGTCCTCCTGTGCTTGCCTGTACCTCTGAGAAGTATATGCCGAACAGCAGGGGTCCTAGGACTGAGCCCTGGGGAACACCACTTGTAACCGGTTTAGAGTCGGACCTAGCTCCCGCAACTCTCACCATGCGGGTTCTGTCCATGAGCCAGGTGGCAACCCATCTTGTGACGTAGGGGTTTATGTTCAGGCTGGTGAGCTTGTCTATAATACCAGAATGGGGAATGGTGTCAAAGGCCTTTGCGAGGTCTAGGTAGGCTGTGTGTACCACCTTTCCCTCGTCTATAGCCTTGGTAACTGTCTCAAAGAAGTCCATCAGGTTTAGGAGGCATGATCTGCCCTTAACAAAGCCGAACTGGGTAGGGTCCAGTGCTTGGAGGTTCCCAATGTCTCTGTTAATGAGTTCCATGATGATGCTCTCCATAGCCTTGCAGACCAAGCTAGTCAGGCTTATAGGGCAATAGTTCCTGGGGTTTGTTGTGGCTCCACCTTTGTGGAGTGGAATAACCGTTGCTGTGCGCCACTCTATGGGTACGTAGCCTGTGGAGAGGCTGAGTTTGAACAGTGTGTTTAGGTGAGGGGTTAGTTTGTCTTTGAGCTTGTGTAGGACGCAGCCTGGGACACCGTCTGGTCCCATTGATGCTGTGTTTTTGGCTTTGGAGAGGGCTATTTTAACCTGAGTGTGTGTGATTTCAGGGGCACTACATTCTTCTGGTATGGTTATGGGCCCTTTTGGGGGTGAGAGGGGGCTGAAGTTTGCACTGAACCTGTCTGCTAGGATGTTGGCAATATCGGTCGGTTCAGTGTATTTTGTACCATTCTGCACTAACTCCGAGCATTGCCACTTAGATTCTTGACATAGCTAAAGAATGCCTTGTGGTTATCTTTGGAGTCCTTGGCAATTTTTCTTTCAAAGCTTGCCTTGGATGATTTTATGAGGGATCGTAGTTTCTTGTTGATACTAATCAGGGATGTCTTCCCTTCTTGGGAATTTACTCTTTTCTGTACTAGTTTCCTCCTTCTATTGTATAGCTTGTTTTATGGCAGGGGTCCACCAGACTGGTTTCCTTTTCTTGGAGGAGTGAGTGTTGGTTTTGCTTGGGATAGCACAATCCATGCATTCTTGTAGGTGCCCGTAGAATGCATTAGTAAAGGATTTTGCAGCTTGGATAATGTTATCCTTTAGCATGGGAGCTTTGAAACTTTCCACCTCGGTCTTAAGTAATGTGAAATTTGCTTTTGAAAAGTTTTTAAGGTGGTTTCCTTGTTCGGGGGTGGGGGCGGAATGTGGATATCCAAAGTGACTTGTTTATGGTCAGATCTAACCTGCGAGGGGTTGACCTCTGGTGTGGAGCACCAGTTGCCCATGTTGGTGATGACCAGGTCCAATATGTTATCACATCTGATGGGAGTGTTGACCAGTTGATCTAGGCAGTTTGAGTTTATAAATTCTAGGAAATGTTGGGCAAGGGAGTTAGTACTTGAGTAGTTCTCCCAATTAATGTTTGGGTAATTGAAATCACCCAATATTAGGGTGTTTGGTAGGACCTTTATATTTCCTAGTGTTTCCAGAAATGCGGAATGGGAGTCCTGGGACATGGTGGGTGATTTGTAACAAGCTACAATTTGAATTGCAGTTTTGCCCGTTGTTAGTTGCATGTGGATGATCTCTGAAGCATCGTGCTGTGCCACTAACCTGGAGGTGTGGGTATCCTTGATGAATATGGATACGCCCTCGTCTTTTGTATTTCGGTCCGGGTTCTGTGGCCGAAATGTATGGTATGAGTTGTAGCCTGGTAGTGCTGGTGTGCTCTCTGGAGCCTTAAACCAGGTTTCTGTTACTGCACATATATCGATTTTCTCCATACTGAGGAGTGCCTCGAGTGCATGCATTTTGAGGTTTAGACTTCTAGCATTGAGTAGCATTACCCTCAGTTTTTTGTTACTTGTGCTATCTATGGTGGTGGGTTTGTCTTTTGAGCCTTGCCTAAAAAGGCACTATGGGGTGGCAAGAGCCTTTGCCAGTATTCGAAAGCCTAAGGGTGACAGGTGCAAGCCGTCTCTAGGGAAGCAGCATGGCTTGTCCAGCATGTCATCCCAGGCGGACAGACACTGGATCCCCTTTCAATGACACAAGAAACTTAGCCAATTGTTGAAATTGATAATTTTTTTCTTTATACTGTGGTATCATTCTTGGTGAGGGTAGGATGCTACTCACGGTCAGGGTTATACCGGCCTGGACTACAAGATCAGAGAGCTCTTCCATGTCTCTTTTCATGTAGTCCAGGGAGGCACGGCTCAGGTCATTCACACCAACATGGACAATGGCAGAGTCGTATTTGTACTTGTTCTGGAGTGACCAAGTTCTGGAAGCTGTTTGGTTGTTATACCCTATGCAGGATATAACCCATATAGCTAAGGCTACTGCAGCAGTGATCATTTGAACATCTACTGTTACGGTAAGATTACTGTGAAGTTGTAATTTTTTTTTTTTTTGTGCCTCAAAATATGCAAGTTGGGTGGTGAGTTTCAAACTTGTTTTACCGATTTGCATCCCAGACATTACCATGCCTTCTCTTTTTGCACAGACTGTTGTCAGAGAATACCTAAAATAAAGTCTCTGACTTTTGTGTAGATAGTTACTCCTTGACCTTTCAAATTGCAGTTACATGGAATCTGGCTTTCCGCATGCCTGTGGAATTGTCTTCACTTACTGAATGATTGCTCCGCATGCATGTGGAATTGTCTTCACTTACTGCATGATTGCTCCGCATGCATGTGGAATTGTCTTCACTTACTGCATGATTGCTCCGCATGCATGTGGAATTGTCTTCACTTACTGCATGATTGCTCCTCATGCATGTGGAATTGTCTTCACTTACTGCATGATTGCTCTGCATGCATGTGGAATTGTCTTCACTTACTGCATGATTGCTCCGCATGCATGTGGAATTGTCTTCACTTACTGCATGATTGCTTTTGTTTTATTCACCATTCTTTCTCTCCTCATCTATCCAGATAACTGTCCAAGCAGCCCCAAGCACTCTCACTTTCCTAATTACTTCACTTTTCAGTCTTAAATGTAACAATACTTTCATAGTTGCTTTACTATTGACATATCATACTGTTATTACATTATCAACCTGCCTCTTCTTTCATTATTTTAATTACCAGAAATCACAGGTACAGTATCTTTTACAGTGTTATCTATATACGAGCCTGCCTCTGTTTGTTTATAATATATGACTAACACAGTATATACCCATTCGAGCTATGTACATGCTGTTTCTAAATGATGTATATGTATTGTAAAGCTTTTTTCTGTCATGTATACACTTACCTGTATTTTTGTATTTCTTCTGATAGCATACATCAAAACTGATGTTAAATGTGGAGCTTTTTTTCTCCCCTAGCCTCCGCTGAAAAAAGGGATTTATCCCAGTTGGGCATTCCCAGTAAACAAAGGTAAATACATAAATAAATGAATGAATGAATTAAATAAATTATTGTGGCCACTGAAGTTCTGTTTTGTATGAGCTTTGTGCACTGATGTTCCAGAGAAATTTTTATGAGATATTTTAATTATAAAATGTGCATGCAGCACACATCTCACTTTCTAGATAGAAATAATCAGGTACTTTATTATGAGACTATGTGAAGGCCAATCTACTGACACTGAGTGATGACCTGCCTATATTTAGCACCCCCAACCTCAACGACCCTACTGCTTATACAGTTCTATGCGCATGTAAATAGTTGCACTGACGCATCTGTTCCCCTCGGAAATAAATACAATATCAAATTCAATAATATATTCTGTGGTGGAATTCTAATAGAGAAAGGCTGTATAATAAAAGAAAAAAAACTTACTGCACTCAAAATAAATCTAAACTCAAGAAGCCAAAAATGTTCCTGCTAAACCAAACAAGGAACTCCGGATACTGATCAAATCAGCTAAAACTAAGTATGAAGTAAAAATAGCCACCCAGGCAGAAGATAACTACAGAGCCTTCTTTAACTGTTTTAGAAATCTTACAAACAATACCCAGCATTGTATACAGCTAATAGTAAAATACATCACATGCTCAGAAACAATGCCCAGCACTGCACAGAGTTAATAGTAAAAGACATCACATACTCAGAAACAATGTCCAGCTCTGCACAGAGCTAATAGTAAAGGGTATCACATACTCAGAAACAATGTCCAACACTGCACAGGGTTAATAATAAAGGACATGACATACTCAGAAACAATGTCCAGCACTGCAAACAGATCTAATAGTAAAGGATATGACATACTCAGAAATAATACCCAGCACTTTAGACAGCTAATAGTAAAAGACATCATATACTCGGACACAATGCCCAGCACTGCAGAAAGGTATCACATGTCCAGCTCTGCCCACAGCTAATAGTAAAGGACATCATATCTTCGGAAACAATGTCCAGCACTGCACAGAGCTAATAGTAAAGGACATCACATACTCAGAAACAATGCCCTGCACTTCAAAGAGGTAATAGTAAAGGGTATTGCATAGTCAGAAACAATGTCCAGCCCTGCCCACAGTTGATAGTAAAGGACATCACATACTTAGAAACAATGTCCAGTACTCCACAGAGCTAATAGTAAGGACATCACATACTCAGAAACAATGCCCAGCACTGCACAGAGCTATTAGTAAAGGGCATCACATACTCGGAAACAATGTCCAGCACTGCCCAGAGGTAATAGTAAAGGACATCACATACTCAGACACAATGTCCAGCACTGCCCAGAGGTAATAGTAAAGGACATCACATACTCAGAAACAATGCCCAGCACTGCACAGAGCTAATAGTAAAGGACATCACATACTCAGAGATAATGTCCAGCACTACCCACAGCTAAGAGTAAAGGACATCACATACTCAGAAACAATGCCCAGCACTGCACAGAGCTAATAGTAAAGGACATCACATACTCAGAAACAATGTCCAGCACTGCATAGAGCTAATTGTAAAGGGTATCACATAGTCAGAAACAATGCCTAGCACTGCAGAGAGCTAATAGTAAAGGACATCAGTTACTCAGAAACAATGTCCAGCATTGCACAAAGCTAATAGTAAAGGACATCACATACTCAGAGATAATGTCCAGCACTACCCACAGCTAATAGTAAAGTGCATGACATACTCAGAAACAATGTCGATCATTGCACAGAGCTAATAGTAAAGGATATGACATACTTGGAAACAATGTCCATCACTGCAAAGAGCTAATAGTAAAGGACATCACTTACTCAGAAACAATGCCCAGCACTGCAAAGAGGTAATAGTAAAGGGTATCACATGTCCAACTCTGCCCACAGCTAATAGTAAAGGACATCATATCCTCGGAAACAATGTCCAGCACTGCACAGAGCTAATAGTAAAGGACATCACATACTAAGAAACAATGTCCAGCACTGCACAGAGCTAATAGTAAAGTACATCACATATTAGGAAACAATGCCCAGCACTGCACAGATCTAATAGTAAAGAACATCGCTTACTCAGAAACAATGACCAGCACTGCAAAGAGGTAATAGTAAAGGGTATCACATAGTCAGAAACAGTGCCCAGCACTGCACAGAGATAAAAGTAAAGAACATCGCTTACTCAGAAACAATGACCAGCACTGCAAAGAGGTAATAGTAAAGGGTATCACATAGTCAGAAACAATGTCCAGCTCTGCACAGAGATAAAAGTAAAGAACATCGCTTACTCAGAAACAATGTCCAGCACTGCAAAGAGGTAATAGTAAAAGGTATCACAGAGTCAGAAACAATGTCCAGCTCTGCCCACAGCTAATAATAAAGGACATCACATACTCTGAAACAATGTCCAGCACTGCCCACAGCTAATAGTAAAGGATATCACATACTCTGAAACAATATCCAGCACTGCCCACAGCTAATAGTAAAGGACATCACATACTCAGAAACACTGCCCAACACTGCACAGAGCTAATAGTAAAGGGTATGACATACTCAGAAACAATGCCCAGCACTGCAAAGAGTTAATAGTAAAGGGTATCACACAGTCAGATATAATGTCCAGCACTGCTGACAGATAATAGTAAAGGACAACACATACTCAGAAACAATGTCAAGCACTGCACAGAGTTAATAGTAAAGGGTATGACATACTCAGAAACAATGCCCAGCACTGCAAAGAGTTAATAGTAAAGGGTATCACACAGTCAGATATAATGTCCAGCACTGCCGACAGATAATAGTAAAGGACAACACATACTCAGAAACAGTGTCCAACACTGCAAACAGAGCTAATAGTAAAGGGTATGACATACTCAGAAACAATGTCCAGCACTGCCCACAGCCAGTAGTAAAGGATATCATATACTCGGAAACAATGCCCAGCAGTGCACACAGCTAATAGTGAAGGGTATAACATAGTCAGAAACAATGCCCTGCACTGCAAAGAGGTTATAGTAAAGGGTATCACATAGTCAGAAACAATGTCCAACACTGTGCACAGCTAATAGTAATCGACATCACATACTCAGAAACAATGCCCAGCACTGCAAAGAGGTAATAGTAAAGGACAACACATACTCAGAAACAATGTCCAACATTGCACAGAGCTAATAGTAAAGGGTATGACATATTCAGAAACACTGCCCAACACTGCACAGAGCTAACAGTAAAGGACATCACATACTCAGAAACAATGCCTAGCACTGCACAGTGCTAATAGTAAAAGGTACCACATAGTCAGAAATAATGTCCAGCACTGCCCACAGCTAATAGTAAAAGGCATCACATACTCAGAAACATTGTTCAGCACTGCCCACAGCTAATAGTAAAGGACATTACATACTCAGAAAGAATGCTCAGCACTGCACAGAGCTAATAGTAAAGGATATGACATACTCTGAAACAATGTCCAGCACTGCATAGAGCTAATTGTAAAGGGTATCACATACTCTGAAACAATGTCCAGCACTGCCCACAGCTAATAGTAAAGGATATCACATACTCTGAAACAATGTCCAGCACTGCCCACAGCTAATAGTAAAGGACATCACATACTCAGAAACACTGCCCAACACTGCACAGAGCTAATAGTAAAGGATATGACATACTCTGAAACAATGTCCAGCACTGCATAGAGCTAATTGTAAAGGGTATCACATAGTCAGAAACAATGTCCAGCTCTGCACAGAGATAAAAGTAAAGGACATCACTTACTCAGAAACAATGTCCAGCACTGCCCAGAGGTAATAGTAAAAGGTATCACAGAGTCAGAAACAATGTCCAGCTCTGCCCACAGCTAATAATAAAGGACATCACATACTCTGAAACAATGTCCAGCACTGCCCACAGCTAATAGTAAAGGATATCACATACTCTGAAACAATGTCCAGCACTGCCCACAGCTAATAGTAAAGGACATCACTTACTCAGAAACACTGCCCAACACTGCACAGAGCTAATAGTAAAGGATATGACATACTCTGAAACAATGTCCAGCACTGCATAGAGCTAATTGTAAAGGGTATCACATAGTCAGAAACAATGTCCAGCTCTGCACAGAGATAAAAGTAAAGGACATCACTTACTCAGAAACAATGTCCAGCACTGCCCAGAGGTAATAGTAAAAGGTATCACAGAGTCAGAAACAATGTCCAGCTCTGCCCACAGCTAATAATAAAGGACATCACATACTCTGAAACAATGTCCAGCACTGCCCACAGCTAATAGTAAAGGATATCACATACTCTGAAACAATGTCCAGCACTGCCCACAGCTAATAGTAAAGGACATCACTTACTCAGAAACACTGCCCAACACTGCACAGAGCTAATAGTAAAGGGTATGGCATACTCAGAAACAATGCCCAGCACTGCAAAGAGTTAATAGTAAAGGGTATCACACAGTCAGATATAATGTCCAGCACTGCCCACAGCTAATAGTAAAAGGCATCACATACTCAGAAACATTGTTCAGCACTGCCCACAGCTAATAGTAAAGGACATCACATACTCAGAAAGAATGCCCAGCACTGCACAGAGCTAATAGTAAAGGATATGACATACTCTGAAACAATGTCCAGCACTGCATAGAGCTAATTGTAAAGGGTATCACATAGTCAGAAACAATGTCCAGCTCTGCACAGAGATAAAAGTAAAGAACATCGCTTACTCAGAAACAATGCCCAGCACTGCCCAGAGGTAATAGTAAAAGGTATCACAGAGTCAGAAACAATGTCCAGCTCTGCCCACAGCTAATAATAAAGGACATCACATACTCTGAAACAATGTCCAGCACTGCCCACAGCTAATAGTAAAGGATATCACATACTCTGAAACAATGTCCAGCACTGCCCACAGCTAATAGTAAAGGACATCACTTACTCAGAAACACTGCCCAACACTGCACAGAGCTAATAGTAAAGGGTATGACATACTCAGAAACAATGCCCAGCACTGCAAAGAGTTAATAGTAAAGGGTATCACACAGTCAGATATAATGTCCAGAAATGCCGACAGATAATAGTAAAGGACAACACATACTCAGAAACAATGTCAAGCACTGCACAGAGTTAATAGTAAGGGGTATCACACAGTCTGATATAATGTCCAGCACTGCTGACAGCTAATAGTGAAGGACATCACATACTCAGAAACAATGTTGATCATTACACAGAGCTAATAGTAAAAGGTATCACATACTCAGTAACATTGTCCAGCATTGCACAGAGCTAGTAGTAAATGACATCACATACTCAGAAACAATGCCCAGCACTGCACAGAGCTAATAGTAAAGTACATCACATATTAGGAAACAATGCCCAGCACTGCCCACAGCTAATAGTAAAGGACATCACATACTTAGAAACAATGTCCAGCACTGCACAGAGCAAATAGTAAAGTACATCACATATTAGGAAACAATGCCCAGCACTGCCCACAGCTAATAGTAAAGGACATCACATACTCAGAAACAATGTCCAGCACTGCACAGAGCTAATAGTAAAGGACATCACATACTCAGAAACAATGCCCAGCACTGCATAGAGCTAATTGTAAAGGCTATCACATAGTCAGAAACAATGCCTAGCACTGCAGAGAGCTAATAGTAAAGGACATCAGTTACTCAGAAACAATGTCCAGCATTGCACACAGCTAATAGTAAAGGACATCACATACTCAGAGATAATGTCCAGCACTGTACAGAGCAAATAGTAAAGTGCATGACATACTCAGAAACAATGTCGATCATTGCACAGAGCTAATAGTAAAGGACATCACATACTCAGACACAATGTCCAGCACTGCCCAGAGGTAATAGTAAAGGGTATCACATACTCAGACACAATGTCCAGCACTGCCCAGAGGTAATAGTAAAGGACATCACATACTCAGACACAATGTCCAGCACTGCCCAGAGGTAATAGTAAAGGACATCACATACTCAGAGATAATGTCCAGCACTACCCACAGCTAATAGTAAAGTGCATGACATACTCAGAAACAATGTCGATCATTGCACAGAGCTAATAGTAAAGGATATGACATACTTGGAAACAATGTCCATCACTGCAAAGAGCTAATAGTAAAGGACATCACTTACTCAGAAACAATGCCCAGCACTGCAAAGAGGTAATAGTAAAGGGTATCACATGTCCAACTCTGCCCACAGCTAATAGTAAAGGACATCATATCCTCGGAAACAATGTCCAGCACTGCATAGAGCTAATAGTAAAGGACATCACATACTAAGAAACAATGTCCAGCACTGCACAGAGCTAATAGTAAAGTACATCACATATTAGGAAACAATGCCCAGCACTGCACAGATCTAATAGTAAAGAACATTGCTTACTCAGAAACAATGACCAGCACTGCAAAGAGGTAATAGTAAAGGGTATCACATAGTCAGAAACAGTGCCCAGCACTGCACAGAGATAAAAGTAAAGAACATCGCTTACTCAGAACCAATGACCAGCACTGCAAAGAGGTAATAGTGAAGGGTATCACATAGTCAGAAACAGTGCCCAGCACTGCACAGAGATAAAAGTAAAGAACATCGCTTACTCAGAAACAATGACCAGCACTGCAAAGAGGTAATAGTAAAAGGTATCACAGAGTCAGAAACAATGTCCAGCTCTGCCCACAGCTAATAATAAAGGACATCACATACTCTGAAACAATGTCCAGCACTGCCCACAGCTAATAGTAAAGGATATCACATACTCTGAAACAATATCCAGCACTGCCCACAGCTAATAGTAAAGGACATCACATACTCAGAGACACTGCCCAACACTGCACAGAGCTAATAGTAAAGGGTATGACATACTCTGAAACAATATCCAGCACTGCCGACAGATAATAGTAAAGGACAACACATACTCAGAAACAGTGTCCAACACTGCAAACAGAGCTAATAGTAAAGGGTATGACATACTCAGAAACAATGTCCAGCACTGCCCACAGCCAGTAGTAAAGGATATCATATACTCGGAAACAATGCCCAGCAGTGCACACAGCTAATAGTGAAGGGTATAACATAGTCAGAAACAATGCCCTGCACTGCAAAGAGGTTATAGTAAAGGGTATCACATAGTCAGAAACAATGTCCAACACTGTGCACAGCTAATAGTAATCGACATCACATACTCAGAAACAATGCCCAGCACTGCAAAGAGGTAATAGTAAAGGACAACACATACTCAGAAACAATGTCCAACATTGCACAGAGCTAATAATAAAGGGTATGACATATTCAGAAACACTGCCCAACACTGCCAGAGCTAATAGTAAAGGACATCACATACTCAGAAACAACGCCTAGCACTGCACAGTGCTAATAGTAAAAGGTACCACATAGTCAGAAATAATGTCCAGCACTGCCCACAGCTAATAGTAAAAGGCATCACATACTCAGAAACATTGTTCAGCACTGCCCACAGCTAATAGTAAAGGACATCACATACTCAGAAAGAATGCCCAGCACTGCACAGAGCTAATAGTAAAGGATATGACATACTCTGAAACAATGTCCAGCACTGCATAGAGCTAATTGTAAAGGGTATCACATAGTCAGAAACAATGTCCAGCTCTGCACAGAGATAAAAGTAAAGGACATCACTTACTCAGAAACAATGCCCAGCACTGCCCAGAGGTAATAGTAAAAGGTATCACAGAGTCAGAAACAATGTCCAGCTCTGCCCACAGCTAATAATAAAGGACATCACATACTCTGAAACAATGTCCAGCACTGCCCACAGCTAATAGTAAAGGATATCACATACTCTGAAACAATGTCCAGCACTGCCCACAGCTAATAGTAAAGGACATCACTTACTCAGAAACACTGCCCAACACTGCACAGAGCTAATAGTAAAGGGTATGACATACTCAGAAACAATGCCCAGCACTGCAAAGAGTTAATAGTAAAGGGTATCACACAGTCAGACATAATGTCCAGCACTGCCGACAGATAATAGTAAAGGACAACACATACTCAGAAACAATGTCAAGCACTGCACAGAGTTAATAGTAAAGGGTATCACACAGTCTGATATAATGTCCAGCACTGCTGACAGCTAATAGTGAAGGACATCACATACTCAGAAACAATGTTGATCATTACACAGAGCTAATAGTAAAAGGTATCACATACTCAGTAACATTGTCCAGCATTGCACAGAGCTAGTAGTAAATGACATCACATACTCAGAAACAATGCCCAGCACTGCACAGAGCTAATAGTAAAGGACATCACATACTCAGAGATAATGTCCAGCACTGTACAGAGCAAATAGTAAAGTACATCACATATTACCGGCCCATTAGCTTGACAAGCCTTATCTGCAAAGCCATGGAGAGGATCATAATGGACCTCATAAATAAAGACATAGGGAATTTGCAGACTTTGGATCCAGCCCAGTTTGGCTTTGTCAAAGGCAGATCATGCCTTTTAAACTTGGTTGACTTTTTCGAAACAGTCACCAAAGCCATTGATGAGGGAAAGGCAGTCCATACAGCCTACCTCGATCTGGCTAAGGCCTTCGATACAATACCCCACTCGGGTATCATTGAAAAACTCATCAGCTTAAATGTTAACCCATACATCACAAGATGGGTTGCAAACTGGCTGAGTGACAGAACCCACAGGGTCAGAGTTGCTGGCGCCATGTCAGACTCAAAGCCTGTCACAAGTGGTGTCCCACAGGGCTCAGTCCTGGGCCCACTCTTGTTTGGCATCTACTTTTCCAAGTACAAGCAAACACAGGAGGGTTATGGCTGACAAAGTTTGCAGATGACTGCAAACTGGCCATAGTAGAAAACACATCTGACACAGATATCCTTCAGAAGGGTCTCACAGAAACGGATAACTGGTGCCAGAGCCACGGCCTAAAGTTAAATGCCAAAAATGCATAGTCATACCCTTCGGGAAAAACAAGGTTACCCCTAGCTACCAAATAGGTGGCAATCCACTGAGCACAGAAGAAGTTATCAGGGACCTGGGGACCCAGGTTGATAGTAGTCTGTCATTCGACACCCATGTAGCTAAAGTAGTTAGGAAGACCTTCTACATTGCCCACCTTATCATGAAGGGATTCTCATCTAGATCAAGGGAGGTCATAGTCTCCCTTTACTCATCACTCATCAGACCAATGATTGAGTACAATGCCCCATTCGAATGTATCTGACCCGACACTTGCAGCAGCTGGAGAGGCCACAAAAGTTCCTCACCAAAAGGATAAAGGGTCTCAAAAATCTGTCCTATGCTGCCCGACTGAAAGAACTCCAGCTCTATTCAGTCACTTACCGCTTGCTCAGAGGTGACCTTTGCCTAACATACAAGGCCATGTCAAATCCAGATTTGATGAATATGCTTCACCTCAAAAATCTAGATCCATCAGAGCCACAAGGGCGGAGACTTAAACCTCGACACGGCTATTAATAGGACGTGCTGGAGGGATAGATTCATCACCCAAAGACTCCCTATGCTGTGGAACAAAATCCCGGTATATGTGAGGCAGAGCACCTCGCTGGCCTTGTTCAAGAGAAATCTTGACCAATGGATGGGAGATCGCAGATATACCCCAGGGATTACCTCAGTGTCACTGCTCGACAGAGGCACAGCAAAATAATGGGTATAGTTCCCCATACTAAAGGGGTGGCGTAAGCCACAAAACGATGGGCTAGGCTTGTAAATACCCTCGGGCAGATAGCCTAGTATGAACCTATGAACCTATGAACCTATTAGGAAACAATGCCCAGCACTGCCCACAGCTAATAGTAAAGGACATCACATACTCAGAAACAATGTCCAGCACTGCACAGAGCTAATAGTAAAGGACATCACATACTCAGAAACAATGCCCAGCACTGCATAGAGCTAATTGTAAAGGGTATCACATAGTCAGAAACAATGCCTAGCACTGCAGAGAGCTAATAGTAAAGGACATCAGTTACTCAGAAACAATGTCCAGCATTGCACACAGCTAATAGTAAAGGACATCACATACTCAGAGATAATGTCCAGCACTGCACAAAGCTAATAGTAAAGTGCATGACATACTCAGAAACAATGTCGATCATTGCACAGAGCTAATAGTAAAGGACATCACATACTCAGACACAATGTCCAGCACTGCCCAGAGGTAATAGTAAAGGGTATCACATACTTAGACACAATGTCCAGCACTGCCCAGAGGTAATAGTAAAGGGTATCACATACTCATACACAATGTCCAGCACTGCCCAGAGGTAATAGTAAAGGACATCACATACTCAGACACAATGTCCAGCACTGCCCAGAGGTAATAGTAAAGGACATCACATACTCAGAGATAATGTCCAGCACTGCACAGAGCTAATAGTAAAGGACATCAGTTACTCAGAAACAATGCCCAGCACTGCACAAAGCTAATAGTAAAGGACATCACATACTCAGAGATAATGTCCAGCACTGCCCAGAGGTAATAGTAAAGGACATCACATACTCAGAGATAATGTCCAGCACTACCCACAGCTAATAGTAAAGTGCATGACATACTCAGAAACAATGTCGATCATTGCACAGAGCTAATAGTAAAGGATATGACATACTTGGAAACAATGTCCATCACTGCAAAGAGCTAATAGTAAAGGACATCACTTACTCAGAAACAATGCCCAGCACTGCAAAGAGGTAATAGTAAAGGGAATCACATGTCCAACTCTGCCCACAGCTAATAGTAAAGGACATCATATCCTCGGAAACAATGTCCAGCACTGCACAGAGCTAATAGTAAAGGACATCACATACTAAGAAACAATGTCCAGCACTGCACAGAGCTAGTAGTAAAGTACATCACATATTAGGAAACAATGCCCAGCACTGCACAGATCTAATAGTAAAGAACATCGCTTACTCAGAAACAATGACCAGCACTGCAAAGAGGTAATAGTAAAGGGTATCACATAGTCAGAAACAGTGCCCAGCACTGCACAGAGATAAAAGTAAAGAACATCGCTTACTCAGAAACAATGACCAGCACTGCAAAGAGGTAATAGTAAAGGGTATCACATAGTCAGAAACAATGTCCAGCTCTGCACAGAGATAAAAGTAAAGGACATCGCTTACTCAGAAACAATGACCAGCACTGCAAAGAGGTAATAGTAAAGGGTATCACATAGTCAGAAACAATGTCCAGCTCTGCCCACAGCTAATAATAAAGGACATCACATACTCTGAAACAATGTCCAGCACTGCCCACAGCTAATAGTAAAGGATATCACATACTCTGAAACAATATCCAGCACTGCCCACAGCTAATAGTAAAGGACATCACATACTCAGAAACACTGCCCAACACTGCACAGAGCTAATAGTAAAGGGTATGGCATACTCAGAAACAATGCCCAGCACTGCAAAGAGTTAATAGTAAAGGGTATCACACAGTCAGATATAATGTCCAGCACTGCCGACAGATAATAGTAAAGGACAACACATACTCAGAAACAGTGTCCAACACTGCAAACAGAGCTAATAGTAAAGGGTATGACATACTCAGAAACAATGTCCAGCACTGCCCACAGCCAGTAGTAAAGGATATCATATACTCAGAAACAATGCCCAGCAGTGCACACAGCTAATAGTGAAGGGTATAACATAGTCAGAAACAATGCCCTGCACTGCAAAGAGGTTATAGTAAAGGGTATCACATAGTCAGAAACAATGTCCAACACTGTGCACAGCTAATAGTAATCGACATCACATACTCAGAAACAATGCCCAGCACTGCAAAGAGGTAATAGTAAAGGACAACACATACTCAGAAACAATGTCCAACATTGCACAGAGCTAATAATAAAGGGTATGACATATTCAGAAACACTGCCCAACACTGCACAGAGCTAATAGTAAAGGACATCACATACTCAGAAACAACGCCTAGCACTGCACAGTGCTAATACTAAAAGGTACCACATAGTCAGAAATAATGTCCAGCACTGCCCACAGCTAATAGTAAAAGGCATCACATACTCAGAAACATTGTTCAGCACTGCCCACAGCTAATAGTAAAGGACATCACATACTCAGAAAGAATGCCCAGCACTGCACAGAGCTAATAGTAAAGGACATCACATACTCAGAAAGAATGCCCAGCACTGCCCACAGCTAATAGTAAAGGACATCACATACTCAGAAAGAATGCCCAGCACTGCACAGAGCTAATAGTAAAGGATATGACATACTCTGAAACAATGTCCAGCACTGCATAGAGCTAATTGTAAAGGGTATCACATAGTCAGAAACAATGCCTAGCACTGCAGAGAGCTAATAGTAAAGGACATCAGTTACTCAGAAACAATGTCCAGCATTGCACACAGCTAATAGTAAAGGATATCACATACTCTGAAACAATATCCAGCACTGCCCACAGCTAATAGTAAGGACATCACATACTCAGAAACACTGCCCAACACTGCACAGAGCTAATAGTAAAGGGTATGACATACTCAGAAACAATGCCCAGCACTGCAAAGAGTTAATAGTAAAGGGTATCACACAGTCAGATATAATGTCCAGCACTGCCGACAGATAATAGTAAAGGACAACACATACTCAGAAACAATGCCCAGCACTGCAAAGAGTTAATAGTAAAGGGTATCACACAGTTAGATATAATGTCCAGCACTGCCGACAGATAATAGTAAAGGACAACACATACTCAGAAACAATGTCAAGCACTGCACAGAGTTAATAGTAAAGGGTATCACACAGTCTGATATAATGTCCAGCACTGCTGACAGCTAATAGTGAAGGACATCACATACTCAGAAACAATGTTGATCATTACACAGAGCTAATAGTAAAAGGTATCACATACTCAGTAACATTGTCCAGCATTGCACAGAGCTAGTAGTAAATGACATCACATACTCAGAAACAATGCCCAGCACTGCACAGAGCTAATAGTAAAGGACATCACATACTCAGAGATAATGTCCAGCACTGTACAGAGCAAATAGTAAAGTACATCACATATTAGGAAACAATGCCCAGCACTGCCCACAGCTAATAGTAAAGGACATCACATACTCAGAAACAATGTCCAGCACTGCACAGAGCTAATAGTAAAGGACATCACATACTCAGAAACAATGCCCAGCACTGCATAGAGCTAATTGTAAAGGGTATCACATAGTCAGAAACAATGCCTAGCACTGCAGAGAGCTAATAGTAAAGGACATCAGTTACTCAGAAACAATGTCCAGCACTGCCCAGAGGTAATAGTAAAGGGTATCACATACTCAGACACAATGTCCAGCACTGCCCAGAGGTAATAGTAAAGGACATCACATACTCAGAGATAATGTCCAGCACTGCACAAAGCTAATAGTAAAGTGCATGACATACTCAGAAACAATGTCGATCATTGCACAGAGCTAATAGTAAAGGACATCACATACTCAGACACAATGTCCAGCACTGCCCAGAGGTAATAGTAAAGGGTATCACATACTCAGACACAATGTCCAGCACTGCCCAGAGGTAATAGTAAAGGACATCACATACTCAGACACAATGTCCAGCACTGCCCAGAGGTAATAGTAAAGGACATCACATACTCAGAGATAATGTCCAGCACTGCACAGAGCTAATAGTAAAGGACATCACATACTCAGAAACAATGCCCAGCACTGCATAGAGCTAATTGTAAAGGGTATCACATAGTCAGAAACAATGCCTAGCACTGCAGAGAGCTAATAGTAAAGGACATCAGTTACTCAGAAACAATGTCCAGCATTGCACACAGCTAATAGTAAAGGACATCACATACTCAGAGATAATGTCCAGCACTGACAGAGCTAATAGTAAAGGACATCACATACTCAGAAACAATGCCCAGCACTGCACAAAGCTAATAGTAAAGGACATCACATACTCAGAGATAATGTCCAGCACTGCACAAAGCTAATAGTAAAGTGCATGACATACTCAGAAACAATGTCGATCATTGCACAGAGCTAATAGTAAAGGACATCACATACTCAGACACAATGTCCAGCACTGCCCAGAGGTAATAGTAAAGGGTATCACATACTCAGACACAATGTCCAGCACTGCCCAGAGGTAATAGTAAAGGGTATCACATACTCAGACACAATGTCCAGCACTGCCCAGAGGTAATAGTAAAGGACATCACATACTCAGACACAATGTCTAGCACTGCCCAGAGATAATAGTAAAGGACATCACATACTCAGAGATAATGTCCAGCACTACCCACAGCTAATAGTAAAGTGCATGACATACTCAGAAACAATGTCGATCATTGCACAGAGCTAATAGTAAAGGATATGACGTACTTGGAAACAATGTCCATCACTGCAAAGAGCTAATAGTAAAGGACATCACTTACTCAGAAACAATGCCCAGCACTGCAAAGAGGCAATAGTAAAGGGTATCACATGTCCAACTCTGCCCACAGCTAATAGTAAAGGACATTACATACTCAGAAACAATGTCCATCACTGCACAGAGCGAATAGTAAAATACATCATTTACTCAGAAACAGTGTCCAGCACTGTACAGAGTGAATAGTAAAGGGTATCCCATACTCAGAAACAATGCCCAGCACTAATAGTAAATGATGTCTCATACTCGGACACAAGGGATGTAGTTAGGCGACAGGCCAAGAAATTTAGCTCTAACTTCACCCTGCCCTCCAATTTTCCCAAACCAAATACCCACATCTAAACCCCCGTCATATAGCTCAAGAACAAGTTCTCATGGCGTTATATAAAACGTATTATGATTCAATGTGCCAAAAAGTGGAAACAGTACCAAAAACAGAAACCCCCCCAACTACCTCCTACAATTTAAACTATTACGTAACATAGCCAAAAAGTTAATAACAAAAGATCACAAAACCTACTACTGCAAACTGCAATCCATGCACTCAACCAACCCTAAACAAATTTGGAATTCCATCTCCTCCTTTCTTAACCCTGGTAATAAAGCCAAGCCATGCCCTGATCCTAACCTTTCCAACCTTGAAACTGCCACAAAAATTCAACTCATTCTTTATAGACTGCATAGCTAAACTATCTTCCTCCTTCCCTAATGCTCCTGCAACCCAACCCCGTCCTGCCCCCACTCACCCTCCTCCCTCTCCCTTTTTCAACCTTAGACCAGTCTTCACAAACACAATAAAAATACTACTCCTAAAGCTAAAACCTTGCCACAACGCACCAGACAACCTACCACCAACCTTCCTCAGACTATCTGCTGAAACTATAGCCTATCCCTTATCTATTCTTATAAAAAGATTCATACAAGAATCCTATGTCCCAACTATCTGGCAACATGCATTCATTATCCCTCTCCATAAAGGTGGTAAAAACACAGACACCACCAATTTCAAACCCATAGCTATACTCTCTTCTCTCTCTAAAATACTAGAAAAAACTATCCACTCACAACTCATGCCATACCTAACCCAACACAAACTCCTCTCCCCTACTCAACACTGTTTTCACCCGGCCACAGCACCATGACTGCCCTCCTATCCTTTCTTGAAACCATCAACCTAGCACATGACAATGGCAAATACGTATCATCACTGTTGCTAGATCTCTCAAAGGCATTTGACACCATCTCCCACTGTTTACTCCTGTCCCAGCTCTCATACATGCACCTCTCTCCTTCAACCTTAGCCTGGTTCTCCAGCTACCTATCCATGCACCAACAAGCTGTCCAATAGAAAGAGTCAACCTCTCCTTTCTTACCCACACCCACAGGAGTTCCCCAGGGATCTGTACTGGCCCCACTCCTCTTTAACATATTCATCAACAACTTCCACCACTCCATCCCTGATGCCTCAGTTATCCAATACGCAGATGACTCCACCAATCATCTGCTCAGCCTCCTGCCCCTCTGAGCTTCTACTTAAAATGCAAATAGCCTTCTCCAAAACAGAATCATGGATGCAATCCAATCATCTAGCCCTAAACACTAACAAAACAAAACTAATGATTCCCACTCCCACCAAAAGCTCCCAATTCAAAAGCCAAAATAACACCCCTCAAAAAATTGTTACCAGTACCAAGCTACTCGGCATTACCTTTGATGAAAACCTAAAATTCAACTCCCACTTCTACTCCGCAATCAAGAAAACCCATCAAAAAATCAGTCTTTTCTACAGACACAACTACTACCTCAGCCCCTCCACCTGACAAACCCTCGCATCAACCTTCCTTCTCCCCTCTCTCATGTATGGTGCTCCCCTATTCACCAACCTGCAACTTGGCCTGCATTCCAAACTTGAATCCTGCTACCACAAAACCTGCAAATTTGCAACCAATTCTAAAAACTTATCCCTCAAATAGCTAGAACTCCCCAACTACCAAAAATACGTACAACTTACAACGGCCCACAAACTCATCTTCAGACCTGCAGAATGCCCTTCTCTCGCTAAATCACTAATACCCTACACACCCAGCCGCTTCCTGAGATCCAAAAGCCAAAACCTCCTACAAGTGCACAAACCCTTGCATCCCTCTGGCCAACTACTACTATCATACACCATAGCCAAACTATGGAACTCTCTACCCCCCCCCCACTGCGCAGTATACCAAACCACAACAACTTCAAATCCGTCCTGCTCTCTCATCTGTCCTCCAAATGGGAATGCCCTTTTCATGCCCGTACCTAAATACCCCCTCCCACTATTAAATCCTTATCCCTCTTTAAAAAGATATAGGACCAGTACACTATCCCACAGTACTACATCCAATTTTCTTATTTGTATTCTATCCATTCTCCCTCTCAGTTGTATTCTTTACTCCAAGCTAGAAAATTTAATTCTATTATGCATTATAACTACTCAAATGCTATTCGGGCTAATCAGTTATATTCTATATGCACTATAACTACTCAAAATATTTTAAATCAACTACCTAAATCAAAAATGAAGGCGAACAAACAAACTGTATATCCACAAAGACGGACTGAGGCAGGCAAAGCAGCACACACCAACGAAGAACAAATTCCTTTAATACTGTTAAGCGCTTTTCGTTTGAGACTATGCTCAAACTTCATCAGACAAAATGTATTGACAAACCACTAGCATAAATACTAATCAGGTTAACGGCTCAAATGAGCAGTAAAGGCAATTAAACAATTAAAAACAATTAAGAATTTCAAAAAACATTTAAAAACATTAACATCATTTAAAAGCATTGAAAAACAATCAAGAAAATGTCAAACTTACACACCACCTTCAACTGCAAAAAATTGAGTTATACCAATTCAAAATAACAATTAAAAAATCTCATAAATATATAAAGAAAATAATTAATAAACTTAACTAAAAATCCCTGGACTTAATGAATGCTGCTCTGTTAGTAGCATTTTAAAACTTAAAAGTTTATTAAGGTAGTTCCACTTTGATTTTTAAAAATGTTATTGTCTGTATGCATTGCTATTCTGTTGTTTAACTCTTTTGTAAAACAGACTGCTGTTACATTTTTTGATTGTAAAGTTGCGACTTTTTCTATAATTTTTGTTCTATGTATTGGAGCTTATCTCCTCGGTTCTCCACTGAAAACGGGCCACAAACCCAGTTGGACTAACCCGGTTAACAAATCTCAATAAATAAATAAATATAAGGCCAAGAACACTAAGCATAACCTGAAACAAATATCCTCAAAACACGCTTTTTTGCTGGATGAATGGAGGACATCAGCAGTCATCCCCTTCAATAAAGATGAGGCTTCAACAGACCTTGGTAATTATAGACCCATAAGCCTGACATTTCTCATCTGTAAGGTTATGGAAAGGATCATTACGAAACTAATAAATAGGGATACAGGTAACTTACAGACTCCTGATCCAACCCAGATTGGATTCATCAAGGGCAGGACCTGACTACTTAACCTAGTTGATTTTTTTTGAAAAAATCACTAAGGCAGTGAATGAGGGCAGGTCAGTGCACACTACATAGCCGGACGTCACAAAGGCTTTCAGTACCATCCCATTTGTAGACATCATAGATAAACTCTCAAAGCTAAATGTCAAACCCTATGGAACTCACTGGATAACAAAGTGGCTCACAAACGGAACCCAGGAAGTAAGGGTGGTGGGCTCTAACTCCTCCAAAAGACCTACCTGTAGCAGAGTTTCCCAAGGTTCAGTCCTTGGGCAGCTCTTCTTGGGAATTTATTTCTCTGAGATCAAAGCTAATGTTAAGGGTTTGTGGCTGACCAAGTTTGCAGGTAACAGCGTACTTAGTGCTGATGTTCCTGTGTTTCACTGTTGCAGTCATCACTCCTGGGTTATCTGGCTGCAAGTAGCCCTCATTCGGCTGGAATACCAGAGACCTAGTATTTCTGCATCGGTTGCTGTCGCTTCAGGACTGACATCAGGTCATCAGGGGTATAAAAACAGGCAGCCGATGCCATTACATCAGTCTTTCTTGCCGAGGAGCCCGAAGCAGAAGCAGTTAGCATGAGTGCCGGTCGGCCGCTACCTGAGTTTCATTACCGAATTGAATTAAACTGAAGTCTTCTAAAGCTAAGTACCCCGTTGGGGAACCTTTTTTCTTGCTCTAACCGATGTCAGAAAAAGTTAACAATTGTCTCGCCTGTGGAAAGCAAATACCACACCAAGATTTCCATTCTTACTGCGTCACATGTTTAGGCCCAGACCACGACGTACCTCGCTGTCGGTTTTGTGCTTTGTTCAACGTCAGAACTATTCATCATCGGGCCCTTATTGTTGCTAAATACTGTTGCTCCTGATCTCCGTATTCCGAAATGGCTTCAGTAAGCCATCTGACTACTGATATTCCGAAAAAACAAAAGGATGAAGACAGAGACAGACCGCACATGTCCAAAACTGCTGACGATGCTTCTATTAAGCTATTCGCCAGTTCGCTGGTACTCAGTGAGGTGCTTTTGCAGCCCCTGATGCCCACTTTGATGGATTTGCAGGCCGCTACCAAGACCCTTCGGAGTCTGATATGCCGCGAGGCTCCTCTTTGACTATGGAACCTGCGGATGTCTCTACCTTGGATGGGTCCAGAGCCGCTGTGCAGGCACCGGCTTCCAAGCACGTTCTTTGCACTACCAATATTCGACACAAACTGATGACTTTTGTATCTTCAGTTCTGTCTAAAACTACCGCGTTTTTTATGGCCAAGAGTATGAGATACGCCTAGAAAAATGACGACCCAAACTCAAGCACCTGCTTCTTTGCCACAACATCAAATGGTTAAAATGGCAGAAGACCTGATTATGCTGATTAGGGGAAGCCAGCCTTCTCCTGCTAAGAGAAAAAGAGATCTGTCCCCAGCAGCTTTAACAGACCAAGAGTCCGATGACTCTGAGGTTTCTGAATATGAAGACATGCCTTTACCTGCTTATGAGGATTCAGATGCACATGAATCCATTCCCTCTGCTTCCCCTCCAGAGGATTTTTCTTTTGGCGAAACTCTACATACTTTAAGAGAGCATTTCCACTGGGAATGCCAAGACTATCCTCAGTCCAAAAAGAGACTCAAGAGAATTTTTAGATTTGCCACAACATAGACCTTTAGCAATACCTCCAGTTCTGTATTTTGTGGATGATGTCTTTATGTAATCCAGTCTAACTTCTGATACTTAAGCCCCTGCTCCAAGAAAACCAGACAGGTACTACAGAGTCCCTGACTCTCACAAATTTCTTTTCAAAAATCTTACTGCTGACCCAGAGGTCATTGCCCAGGGGCCTAAAGGTATAAAAGCAACTACAGCTAAGAATCCCACCCCTTCAGACAGGGATTTCCGAGCTTTAGACAGGTGGGGTAAAAAATTATACACCTCTGCAACTCTCGCCATTAGGGCATTGAATTGCCAGTTTCACATGCTGAAATACCAGCAACATATTATGAAACTTATTAAGCAAAAATTATCTACCTTTACAGACTGTGCAGAAAATTAAGAATTACAAAAGCTTCTGCATTCTGCAAGCCAAGTCAGCAAGCATACTTTGCAGTCTGGCTTTGACACCCTAGAAGCATCTTGCAGGACATCAGTTACTGGTTCTGTACTGAGAAGGCATGCTTGTCTTAAGGAGCAGACCTTGCCAGACCATGTCAAATCAAAATTACTAGACGCTCGTTTGAACAAGGACAATCTGTTTGGCACCAAAGCAGAAGAGGTTCTAAAAAAGATGGAAGAAAAAGCTAAATCTATGCAGACAGTCAAAGATTTTTTGCAAGTGCAGCCTCCTAGATTCAGTAGGCTTTGCCCTTCAAAGCATTGGTCCTTTCCAGCTTCCTCAAGGCCAACTCAGACTAGACCCAGGGGTAACAGACCCCCCCAGATTACCGTCTCAGGGTATGCAGAAATCTAAGCAATGGAGTGCTTCCACTTCAAAACCAGGGAGCCTAAGCCACCCCCTTACAGAAAGAATTCACAATGACTTCTCAACTCCACTCCTCACATCTGCCCAACTGCTTGTGCCCCTAGGAGGAAAACTTTCCCATCATGCAAAATAACTGGACCTCCATCACCAAAGACTGATGGGTCATCAACATTGTATCCCAGGGGTACAGATTTTACTTCCACTCACTGCCAACCCCAAAAGGGTTCCCAGACCTTCCTCCAAACCAGTGGGCAAAGGCACAAAACCAAGTTCAATCCCTGCTCTCCATAAGGGCAATTCCACTTGTTCCTGGAGAACAGATAGGTCAAGGGTTCTATTCCAGACTTTTCCTGGTACCCAGAAAAGAGGGCACTTGGCACCCAATACTAGATCATTCCATTCTAAACACCTTCCTGGTGGTACCAAAATTCAAAATGCTCACCCTTGAGCAGCTTCTTCCTATGCTGTCCAAAGATGCCTGGTTAGCCACCCTAGACCTAAAAGAAGCCTATCTGCACACCCCTATCAGACTATTCACAAAATGCCTGGCTCCAGCCATTGCCTATTGCAGACAGAGAAAAATTCAAATTAACCTGTACTTGGACGATTGCCTGATTCAGGCAGACAGTCAGGAAAAGCTGTTGCAGCACCTGACATTTGTAAAGAACCTTCTAACCTCCCTGGGGTACACTATCAATGAAAAGAAATCAAAACTAGTCCCCAGTCAAAAGATTGTATTCCTGGGTGCAAGCTTGGACACAGCATCCCAAATGGAATTCCTTACTCCAGAAAAAAAGCCTGTCTGACATGCTACTTCACTCAAATGGCCGCCAGAACCCATCTATCCGCAAGGAAAATCCTGCAGGCCCTAGGGTTCATGGACTCTTGCATTCTACTAATTCCATATGCCAGACTGCATATGAGGAAACTTCAGTGGTACTTAAAAAGTTTTTGGTGCCAACATTCTCAGGACCTGGAAACAGTCATACCTATTATACCTTGTCTAAGGACAGAGTTTCTTTGGTGGGCAGCAGCATGCAACCACAACAAGGGACTGCCCTTTACTCAACCCCATGCTGCCCAGACCCTAACTACAGACGCATCAGACTATGCCTTGGGGAGCACACCTGGGCGACAAGTGCATTCAGGGTCACTGAAGCCCAAGTCAAATTCATCTGCACATCAACCAAAAAGAGATGCTAGCTGTTCAGCATGCTCTAACAGCTTTCAGATCCCTACTCTCACCAGGACCCCTGCTAATAAAAACAGACAACACCACAGTTATGTGGTACATCAACAAGCAGGGGGGAACCCACTCTTACTCACTCTGTAGGCTAGCCATGGCGCTGTAGAACACGACCTTGGACATGCATATTCTTCTGCAGGCTCAATTCCTGCCAGGCAAACAAAACTCTCTGGCAGACGACTTAAGCAGAAATCTCCTAGTCCCACACGAGGGGCAATTAGACCCCAGCACTTTCAGCCTTCTAACCCAGAAATGGGGGACCTCGGAGGTGGACCTTTTTGCTTCCCCCTACAATCACCAGCTCAGCATATTCTGTACCAGGACAACTCACAACAGGGCCTGGAAAGTGGATGCCCTATCCTTCCAGTGGGTAAACTTCTCAGTCTATGCATTTCCCCCTCTGCCTCTTCTCACAAGAAGACTACTCAAGATAAGACAGGACAGACCAAGGGCAATCCTGATTGCCCTAGACTGGCCACGCCAGCACTGGTACCCACTACTGCACAGCCTGTCACCGGTGCCACCCTGGCACCTACCCCAGATCCAAACCCTCCTCACTCAGGAGGGACAGCTGTTGCATCTGCAACTGCAAACCGTGAATCTTGCAGCCTGGCTTATGTCTTGAATTCTCCCCCAGTGACCAGCCTAAGGAAGCAGGTGCTGGATGTCATTCTTGAAGCCAGAAGACCATAGGAAATCTTATGTTGATAAGTGGAAAATGTTTTGTCCCTGGATTAAATCTAAAGGAGAGGACACAGCACTGCCCTCCTTACTTGTAATCCTGGATTACCTAGCAGATCTACTCCACAGAGGCCTGTCCTTCTCCTCCATTAAGATCCATGCCTCTACCATCTTGGCTCATTACAACACTGAGCCACTTCTCCTCTCTTCTCTCACCCTGTCATCAAACAGTTCCTGGGAGGGGCAAACAACTTACGGCCACCAAGGAGAGCCCCCACCCCTGCTTGGGACCTTAACTTTGTACTGGAAAAGCTCACGCCCCCCCCCCTTTGAACCTGCAGCGTTGACAGAGTTAAAATTCCTCTCTTGGAAAACAGTGTTGCTTCTGGCCATCACTTTAGTTAGAAGAGTGCCTGAGCTACAAGCACTTATGGCTGTGGAACCCTTCATTATTTTTCATGCTGACAGGGTCTCCCTCAAGACTAACCCTTCCTTTATGCCTAAAGTGATGTCCAATGCGGCTTTCAACCAATCTATCCATTTGCCAACCTTCTTCCCTAATCCTCAAAATAAAGGGGAAAGGATCCTGCACTCCTTAGATGTGCACAGACAGCTCAGATTCTACCTTGATAGGACTAAGCCCTTCAGGAAATCTGACCAGTTACTAGTCAGTTTTGCACCAGGGGCAGAGGGCAAGGCCATTTCAAAACAAACAATTTCCAAATGGATAGCACACTGTATCCATTTCTGCTACAAACACCATGGGAAACCAACCCGTCAGGGGGTCAGACCGCATTCCACTAGGGCAACTTCTACCTCTACAGCATTCCTCAGAGAAGTCCCTACCAGGGACATTCTGGAAGCTGCTACCTGGAGTTCTGTTCACACCTTCACCAAGCATTACCACCTACCTATCTTTTCCAAATCCAGGGCGGGTTTTGCAACAGCAGTCCTGCAGGGCATACTAGCCAGCCCCAACTCTTCTTGACTGCCTGCACCCATTCTTCAGCTTTGGGAATCAACCCAATTGTGATGACTGCAACAGTGAAACACGAAGAACATAGTACAGTTGTGTACACTTACCATAAATGTAGATGTTCGAGTGTATTCACTGTTGCTTCCTGGTTTCCCACCCTCCAACCCCCTTGTCTCTGTCTCTCTCCTCTCTAGGTCTATTACTCACCCCTTACAGGGCTATTGGTATTTACTTTTTACTGGTGGTGATTTTCCCACCATAACTTAGCTCCCTATTTGGGGGGCTTCTGACATTTGGGGCAAGAAAAACTGATGTAATGGCTTCGGCTGCCTGTTTTTATACCCCTGACGACCTGACATCAGTCCTAAAGCGACAGCAACCGATGCAGAAATATTAAGTCTCTGGTATTCGGGCCGACTGAGGGCTACCTGCAGGCAGATAAAGCAAGTGTGATGAATGCAACAGTGAATACACTCGAACATCTAAATTTATGGTAAGTGTACATAACTGTACTTTTTAAATGCCCCACAGGCCACCAAGGATCCTACAAGAGGACCTGCCCCAAACAAATAGATGATATCAAAACCATGGACTAAAATGTAATGTCCAGAAGTGTATAATTGCATATTTTGGCAGGTATGACTCCCCTTGTAACGACAACATTGACAATACCCTCCTGAAAATTGATCCCGTAGTTAGAGATCTGGGAACCTCTGTTGACAATTAAGTGTTCTTCTATCGCCACTTATTTACTACTGTTAGGAAGTCCTTTTTATCATGCAACTTGTATCTAAAAGTATGCTGTCTAAATCCAAGGGTCTGATTTTCCACTGTACTTCTCACTCTTTATGTCGATAATTGAGTATAATGCTTCTTTCGGTATGCACCTATCCAAACACCAAGCACTTGTCACAATTGGAAGACCACAGTGGTTTCTCCATTCGTCTTCTTCTTTCTGCTAAAGAAAAAGAAAGAAAAAATGAAAGGTGTAAGTCATAAAAACTTTGCAGACCATCTTGAAACCTTGTCCCTCTTCTCAGTATCATTCAGGCTGCTGAGAGGCAATCCTGCTACAGTGTCCCATATAAAGCCTTAGCAGTTCCTATTCCATCAAACCTATTACACCCAGTGCAGTGATATCATAGCTACCACATCAGGGCCTTAAATCTTTTGTGCAAAATTAATAAAAAATGCTGGAGGGAAAAGTATGTGTCACAAAGAATACCACACCTATGGAACCCTCTTCCACTTCAGGTAAAGCAAAGGAGTTCTCTCACTCTGTACAAATGTAATTTGGATGACTGAATGTTTAACCACAAATTCATTCCTAGTTTAGCACCATTGGTCTTATTGGATTGGGGAAACATGTAATTACACCCCAACATATACTTGTTCGACCATCTTTGGATATCTGTATTTCAAAATATAATGACTAGTAATTGCTATGGGAATGCAAGCCTAAGCTTCTTAAAGGGACAATCCCAGGGATTTTTTGTTTTGATTCAGCCTTTGTTTACATTTCAGGTATGCCTTTCTGAGCATGCTCACCTTTGGCTGAGGGGTGGGGGTGGGAAAAATAGTGCCTGGAGGAAGTTTCAAAGGTGTTAGCCAAATTCCATCTCAAGTTGCAGTTGTACTGACAACAGCTCTCCCTGATCACAGATTAATAGCTAAGTAAGTACCTGTTAACCTATGAAAAGAGATGGGAGGAGTTGGTGTTAATAGAAGGCTCAGAGAGGAGTGAGTTGTAACACTTTGGGACCATTAGATATGTCACACTGAGGTAAGTGCAGTTTGTTTTGGCTGCTGCGTTTACAGTTTGGCCTGAAGTGTAAGAGTTTTATTATTAGACCAGCTGGTCACACTACCACATTAATGCAGTATTGCAGGGGTGTGACATAAGTTTAGACAGGTTTCCACCAGCACTTAATGGTCTTTATTAACCAGCTATTGTCTGGTAATCTGAAAATTGTGAAAGAGGGAGTACCTGTAGAAGTGCATTGAAAAGGGATGGCGTACTGGGTGAGAGATTCAAGGTAACATCTGAACTACATTCCAAAGCAAGAGGGAGTTTTGCCTAGGGCAGAAGTTTCTTATTTCACTGCCAGTGATCTGAAATATGTTGTCTGCTCTGACATGATTCCATCCATTAGTCTAACTTTTTGTTTCCTACAGGTATAACTGTATTCTCAGCAGGACAGAATATGCTTGTTTGCTGTTTGATCTTCGTTAGCAATGGCTTACCTTTCACAACGACTTTTACCGACTGCTAGCTCTTATATCACTAAAAACAGAATATTGTGGAACAGTGTGCCGCATCTTTTGTTCCAGGACAGACAACGAGACATGTCCAGTCAAAAGCACGGGCTAGAAATATTCCGTACTGCGGTCAATGCTGTCTCACCTGAAAACATGATAAAGAATAACATGAGCCTGATGGGAGACACTTTAACAGTCTGTGAAAAGAGGTTTCACATCCACAAGAATGTCTACCTTGTCGGATTTGGAAAGGCTGTTTTGGGGATGGCAGCTGCAGCTGAAGATATTCTGGGACCCCATCTCGTGAGTGGAGTTATTAGTGTTCCTTATGGCATTCAAGAGGCTTTGCAGTTGGCAGGAAAATGGTAAGGAAGTACAGCGTTTTCTTTCAGTTATGTTTTTGTTAAATCCATTACAGGAATACAATTACTCTGCTGAAAAAAATGGTGTCATTAGGGGCAGTTTAAAAAAAACATTTCAGGAGTGACATACTACAAGGCAGTATCAATGGAGTTTGAAAAGTAATGCAAAAATAAAAAGAACTATAGAAAGTAGTAATGCACATTGCTCTGACTTTGATGTTGAAATATTGTTTACATAAACAAGGCCATTCAAGACCAGAAGTTTGTTTTTTGGGACTAACTCAAGAGCATAACACATAACACAGCTGAATGACTTATTTTATTTATTATATGCTTTCTTTAACCAGATTATTCTAATAGTTTTCATTTTCAGAGGGACCTAGAGATAAAATCTTGATTGTTACAGAGGCTTAATAACAGACTAAGAGAAGAGAGACATCTGCATGGAAGTGGAGGCCAATAAAAAGAAACAGATGTAACAGTGCCTGGTAGTAGCAGGAAATCAAAACTTGACAGTCGGCACACATGTAATGTACAAAACAGTCATATGTTCTGATATCACACATAGTACTAAAGCAAACTATATATTTTGATACTACTATAAAGCTTATCTATTTTAGTATAAATAATCAACTACAATCAAACTGAAATAAATATTCTATTGTTTGTGTTAGTCAAGAGACTGTACTTGTCCTATTTGAAAAAAATGCTAGTTAGAAAGCTAAGCACTACAGGAAATTATGAAAGCCGAGGGCAATAGATAAGTGTAGGCTGATGCTATTTCTTAAACCAAAATAAGTGGTTAACATAGATACTTTGTTAAAGTTCGTAGGGGTCTTAACCTTTCAAAGAATAACAGTGGTAGTGAATAAGGTTCAAACCTTGGGCTCTGTGATCTTGTGTAGCTTAGTGCAGAGTCCATAAAAGTGCATTGCTGTAATGACTTTGCATGACTGAGTGGGACCACATGGATGGTTCCCATCTGAAAAGGGATTTATTTGGTGGTGTTTGCACCTTGAGACTTGAAAGAGAAGCAATGTTACACTGTGTGACGTGGGACTCTGCAGACTTGGGAGTTAGGGTGAAGGAGCACACAAACACGATAGCGGCTGAAGAAAGGAGATTTTGATTTATTGATAATTATTGCATTGTAGTGCTGGGTAGTTAATACTGGACTGTGGGCCTTTGTTGTTGCTGTACATACCAATGTTAGGGCTTCTGTGGAATCCATATCCCCAGGTGAGGAGCACTGAATAGACATGCAATGTTAGGGTTTGTGGAACCCGTACCCCCAGATGAGGAGCACTGAATAGACATGCACAGTGGGAAGTTTGGGAAGTTTACAGAAGCCAGCCTTAGGTCTGTTAGCCGAACTCTTATATAGAGAGGAGAAATGAGCTGGTAACTTACTGAAAGGAGAACTTGAGTGGGTGCAGAAAATATAACTATCCAGATATTTTTGTTAAACTCTTACTATTTAAAAAAAGCTAAAATTGGAGGTTTTACAGTGTAATGAAAGGGGAGACTGATGTGGGCTGTTCACATTTATACAGCCTGTTCATTATGGTCTTCTTAAGATAAAGGTAACTGTAGCAAATGTACTTTCAGTTTCTTTAGAAATACTTTACATATTTTTCATTTATGGATTTGAGTGACACAGTCGCAGAGGGATTAGCACTGCACCTCACAACAAGGCTTTCCCTGATTAGTTCTCTCGGCTGAGGTGCCTTCTCTGCAGACTCTGAATGTCTTCCCAGTGTCTGTATGGATTTTCTCTGCATGCTGCTGTTTCCTCCTACCTTCCACAGATATGCATTCAGTTGCTTGCCTGATGTGTGTGTGTGTGTGTGTGTGTGTGTGTGTGTGTGTGTGTGTGTGTGTGTGTGTGTGTGTGTGTGTGTGTGTGCAAGCGTGTGTGTGTGTGCAAGTGTGTGTGTGTGTGCAAGTGTGTGTGTGTGTGCAAGCGTGTGTGTGTGCAAGCGTGTGTGTGTGTGTGTGTGTGTGTGTGTGTGTGTGTGTGTGTGTGCATGTGTGTGTGTGCATGCGTGTGTGTGTGCATGCATGTATGTGTGTGTTTGTTTCTGTGCGTGTGAGTTTGAGTTTGTGTTTGTGTACATGCATGTGGGTGCTCTCAGATGGACTTGTAGCTTACCCTATTCAGAATGGATTTAATGCCTTGCACCTATTGGCTGCTGGTATGGGATAACGAACAAATGAATGAATGGATCCCTAAACTTCTTTAAGTCACTTAGTGTGATACTAGGTAGAAATGCAAATAATTATGATTTAATACTTTTGCAGTGTAGTACTGTAGAGCAGAAGCTTATTCAGTCAGTAGGAAGGAAGCTAAAAGTGGGGGGCTTTCATACTTCACCTTAACTCTGTGTATAGATAAATCTGTCTTTCTGTTAGGAACTCTAATTGTCTTGGTTCTGCTTAGTTCCAGGCCACATTATATCACTGGTCAGGTGATCAGGAAGTAATATTAAAGCCTGGTAAATGTAACGCTTTCTCTTCTGTTGGATGGCTTATGGGGGAGAAAGCTACAAGAGGCCCCTACCCATATTAGTTTGCTGAGGGAGGAATTTGTTTGTTTGATTAGAGAGGAGACAAAGGACAAGGAATGGTTTTAACCAAGTATAGGTGTTTCATGAAAACTCACCACACACATGACCTGTATTCCGTTTTGCATTGTTAAGGGCTGGAGTTCAGAAATACTTGATTTGACGTAAGATGTTTGATCTTTTGTAAAACACTGTCATGTCAAACTGCACGATTATTCTGTGCATTCTTCAGACTGATGATACTATTCTAAGGATATACAAAATACTCCTTTTGACGTACAATGCCAGGGGTTGTGATACATTGTGGTTTTCGCTCTGTACAGAGTCTTTGGCCGTTGAAGTTCTACATTGAAAAAGTTGGCAAAAATCACAGCATTGTATAGAATTGAGTTGCCTCCTCAATGCCACACTTTGTCTGGCTAGTCGAAATCCACACGTCCAGCGTGGCAGTCACTGGGCTTAAGCCACCTTACCTAGAACAGCCATGATCAGTGCTCCCCCAACATACCCTTCATGTCAGTTTCCACTTACAGCATACCATTTGTCAGCAACCAGTCTCTGTTCTTCTCAATTTGTTGAAAATAGCAGTGATGGCTGTTCCCCCAAGGTACTCATGCCAACCGTAATCAACAGGACTCCCCAAAGTTACCTACTATACTGTGCTCATATTCCCCAAAATTTACTCATCCCAGAAGTGATCTGTGAAACACCTTTAGCCTGCCACTATGTTAGCAGTTGTGGTGGTACCCTCCCAAACTTACCCATTCCATCAATAATCACCCCCAGAAAGGACCTGTAAAGCTTACACATCCTGACAGTGATTATCATACCCCAAATCCTTCCCATCGTAACGCTGATCACAGGTACAAAAATGTATCATACCCCCAAATCCTCCTCATCATAGCACTGATAACAGGCTTTACAAACACCTATCGTACCCCTAAGTCCTCCCCATTGTATTACTGATCACAGGCTTTACAAACATCTGTCATATCCCCAAATCCTTCCCATCATAGCACTGATCACAGGCTTTACAAACACCTATCATACCCCTAAGTCCTCCCCATTGTATTACTGATCACAGGCTTTACAAACACCTATCATACCCCTAAGTCCTCCCCATTGTATTACTGATCACAGGCTTTACAAACACCTATCGTACCCCTAAGTCCTCCCCATTGTATTACTGATCACAGGCTTTACAAACATCTGTCATATCCCCAAATCCTTCCCATCGTAGCACTGATAACAGGCTTTACAAACACCTATCGTACCCCTAAGTCCTCCCCATTGTATTACTGATCACAGGCTTTACAAACATCTGTCATATCCCCAAATCCTTCCCATCATAGCACTGATCACAGGCTTTACAAACACCTATCATGCCCCCAAATCCTTCCCATCATAGCAGTGATACCAGGCTTTACAAACACCTGTCATACCCCTAAGTTCTTACCATCGTAGCACTGATCATAGGCTTTACAAACATCTGTCATATCCCCAAATCCTTCCCATCGTATTACTGATCACAGGCTTTACAAACATCTGTCATATCCCCAAATCCTTCCCATCATAGCACTGATCACAGGCTTTACAAACAAATCCTTCCCATCATAGCAGTGATACCAGGCTTTACAACAACTGCTCATAGGCTTTACAAACATCTGTCATATCCCCAAATCCTTCCCATCGTATTACTGATCACAGGCTTTACAAACATCTGTCATATCCCCAAATCCTTCCCATCGTATTACTGATCACAGGCTTTACAAACATCTGTCATATCCCCAAATCCTTCCCATCGTATTACTGATCACAGGCTTTACAAACATCTGTCATATCCCCAAATCCTTCCCATCGTATTACTGATCACAGGCTTTACAAACATCTGTCATATCCCCAAATCCTTCCCATCGTATTACTGATCATAGGCTTTACAAACACCTATCGTACCCCCAAATCCTTCCCATCGTATTACTGATCACAGGCTTTACAAACATCTGTCATACCCCCAAATCCTTCCCATCGTATTACTGATCACAGGCTTTACAAACATCTGTCATATCCCCAAATCCTTCCCATCATTATTACTGATCACAGGCTTTACAAACATCTGTCATATCCCCAAATCCTTCCCATCGTATTACTGATCATAGGCTTTACAAACACCTATCGTACCCCCAAATCCTTCCCATCATATTACTGATCACAGGCTTTACAAACATCTGTCATATCCCCAAATCCTTCCCATCGTATTACTGATCACAGGCTTTACAAACATCTGTCATACCCCCAAATCCTTCCCATCGTATTACTGATCATAGGCTTTACAAACATCTGTCATATCCCCAAATCCTTCCCATCGTATTACTGATCACAGGCTTTACAAACATCTGTCATACCCCCAAATCCTTCCCATCGTATTACTGATCACAGGCTTTACAAACATCTGTCATATCCCCAAATCCTTCCCATATTACTGATCACAGGCTTTACAAACATCTGTCATATCCCCAAATCCTTCCCATCGTATTACTGATCACAGGCTTTACAAACATCTGTCATATCCCCAAATCCTTCCCATCATAGCACTGATCACAGGCTTTACAAACACCTATCATGCCCCCAAATCCTTCCCATCATATTACTGATCACAGGCTTTACAAACATCTGTCATATCCCCAAATCCTTCCCATCGTATTACTGATCACAGGCTTTACAAACATCTGTCATATCCCCAAATCCTTCCCATCGTATTACTGATCACAGGCTTTACAAACATCTGTCATATCCCCAAATCCTTCCCATCGTATTACTGATCACAGGCTTTACAAACATCTGTCATATCCCCAAATCCTTCCCATCGTATTACTGATCACAGGCTTTACAAACATCTGTCATATCCCCAAATCCTTCCCATCGTATTACTGATCACAGGCTTTACAAACATCTGTCATACCCCCAAATCCTTCCCATCATAGCACTGATCACAGGCTTTACAAACATCTGTCATATCCCCAAATCCTTCCCATCGTATTACTGATCACAGGCTTTACAAACATCTGTCATACCCCCAAATCCTTCCCATCATATTACTGATCACAGGCTTTACAAACATCTGTCATACCCCCAAATCCTTCCCATCGTATTACTGATCACAGGCTTTACAAACATCTGTCATATCCCCAAATCCTTCCCATCGTATTACTGATCATAGGCTTTACAAACATCTGTCATATCCCCAAATCCTTCCCATCGTATTACTGATCACAGGCTTTACAAACATCTGTCATATCCCCAAATCCTTCCCATCGTATTACTGATCACAGGCTTTACAAACATCTGTCATATCCCCAAATCCTTCCCATCATATTACTGATCACAGGCTTTACAAACATCTGTCATATCCCCAAATCCTTCCCATCGTATTACTGATCACAGGCTTTACAAACATCTGTCATATCCCCAAATCCTTCCCATCGTATTACTGATCACAGGCTTTACAAACATCTGTCATACCCCCAAATCCTTCCCATCATATTACTGATCACAGGCTTTACAAACACCTATCGTACCCCCAAATCCTTCCCATCATATTACTGATCACAGGCTTTACAAACATCTGTCATATCCCCAAATCCTTCCCATCGTATTACTGATCACAGGCTTTACAAACATCTGTCATACCCCCAAATCCTTCCCATCGTATTACTGATCACAGGCTTTACAAACATCTGTCATATCCCCAAATCCTTCCCATCGTATTACTGATCACAGGCTTTACAAACATCTGTCATATCCCCAAATCCTTCCCATCGTATTACTGATCATAGGCGATCACAGGCTTTACAAACATCTGTCATACCCCCAAATCCTTCCCATCGTATTACTGATCACAGGCTTTACAAACACCTATCGTACCCCTAAGTCCTCCCCATTGTATTACTGATCACAGGCTTTACAAACATCTGTCATATCCCCAAATCCTTCCCATCGTATTACTGATCACAGGCTTTACAAACATCTGTCATATCCCCAAATCCTTCCCATCGTATTACTGATCACAGGCTTTACAAACATCTGTCATATCCCCAAATCCTTCCCATCGTATTACTGATCACAGGCTTTACAAACATCTGTCATATCCCCAAATCCTTCCCATCGTATTACTGATCATAGGCTTTACAAACACCTATCGTACCCCCAAATCCTTCCCATCATATTACTGATCACAGGCTTTACAAACATCTGTCATACCCCCAAATCCTTCCCATCGTATTACTGATCATAGGCTTTACAAACATCTGTCATATCCCCAAATCCTTCCCATCGTATTACTGATCACAGGCTTTACAAACATCTGTCATATCCCCAAATCCTTCCCATCGTATTACTGATCATAGGCTTTACAAACATCTGTCATATCCCCAAATCCTTCCCATCATAGCACTGATAACAGGCTTTACAAACACCTATCGTACCCCTAAGTCCTCCCCATTGTATTACTGATCACAGGCTTTACAAACATCTGTCATATCCCCAAATCCTTCCCATCGTATTACTGATCACAGGCTTTACAAACATCTGTCATATCCCCAAATCCTTCCCATCGTATTACTGATCACAGGCTTTACAAACATCTGTCATATCCCCAAATCCTTCCCATCATATTACTGATCACAGGCTTTACAAACATCTGTCATATCCCCAAATCCTTCCCATCATATTACTGATCACAGGCTTTACAAACATCTGTCATATCCCCAAATCCTTCCCATCATATTACTGATCACAGGCTTTACAAACATCTGTCATATCCCCAAATCCTTCCCATCGTATTACTGATCACAGGCTTTACAAACATCTGTCATATCCCCAAATCCTTCCCATCGTATTACTGATCACAGGCTTTACAAACATCTGTCATATCCCCAAATCCTTCCCATCGTATTACTGATCACAGGCTTTACAAACATCTGTCATATCCCCAAATCCTTCCCATCGTATTACTGATCACAGGCTTTACAAACATCTGTCATATCCCCAAATCCTTCCCATCATATTACTGATCACAGGCTTTACAAACATCTGTCATATCCCCAAATCCTTCCCATCATATTACTGATCACAGGCTTTACAAACATCTGTCATACCCCCAAATCCTTCCCATCATTACTGATCACAGGCTTTACAAACATCTGTCATATCCCCAAATCCTTCCCATCGTATTACTGATCACAGGCTTTACAAACATCTGTCATATCCCCAAATCCTTCCCATCGTATTACTGATCACAGGCTTTACAAACATCTGTCATATCCCCAAATCCTTCCCATCGTATTACTGATCACAGGCTTTACAAACATCTGTCATATCCCCAAATCCTTCCCATCGTATTACTGATCACAGGCTTTACAAACATCTGTCATATCCCCAAATCCTTCCCATCGTATTACTGATCACAGGCTTTACAAACATCTGTCATATCCCCAAATCCTTCCCATCGTATTACTGATCACAGGCTTTACAAACATCTGTCATATCCCCAAATCCTTCCCATCATAGCACTGATCACAGGCTTTACAAACATCTGTCATATCCCCAAATCCTTCCCATCATATTACTGATCACAGGCTTTACAAACATCTGTCATATCCCCAAATCCTTCCCATCGTATTACTGATCACAGGCTTTACAAACATCTGTCATATCCCCAAATCCTTCCCATCGTATTACTGATCACAGGCTTTACAAACATCTGTCATATCCCCAAATCCTTCCCATCGTATTACTGATCACAGGCTTTACAAACATCTGTCATATCCCCAAATCCTTCCCATCGTATTACTGATCACAGGCTTTACAAACATCTGTCATACCCCCAAATCCTTCCCATCGTGATTGATCACAGGCTTTACAAACATCTGTCATATCCCCAAATCCTTCCCATCGTATTACTGATCATAGGCTTTACAAACACCTATCGTACCCCCAAATCCTTCCCATCATATTACTGATCACAGGCTTTACAAACATCTGTCATATCCCCAAATCCTTGCCATCATAGCACTGATCACAGGTAGAAACACCTATCATACCCCCAAAAACCTTCCCATCGTAGCACTGATTACAGGTACAAACACCTGTCATACCTGTAAATCTTTTGCATCATGGCACTGATCACAGGCTTTACAAACACCTATCATACGCCCAAATATTTTATTATTTATTATTATAAATATTTTATGGATGTGCAATACTAAGTTGGCTCACCTACACACTGAAGGACTGTAAAGTGCAATATACAAACTGTGCAATAATTCAGTCTATTCATAGATATGCTGCTATTGTTTCAATTTTACTTTGACAATATTACCTTCATATTGTTCCTTGTCTCCTGTTCTGGGATGGGTGTGGGTCACTGCTGTCCTACTTTACTTACTAATTGCTACTTATTAAATTTCTACTGTGATATTTTATTAAATTTTCTCTATCTATATGTGCAACTGTTTTTTTCATTGAGAATTAAGCATTATAATTTCGTTCAGCTACACTGCTGTGTAGTTCTGAATGACAATAAAGTTTTCTTTGACTTTGACTTTGAAATCCTTCCCATTGTAGCCCTCATCACAGGCTTTTCAAACACCTATCATACACCCAAATCCTTCCTGTCGTAGCCCTCATCACAGGCTTTTCAAACACCTATCATACACCCAAATCCTTCCTGTCGTAGCCCTCATCACAGGCTTTTCAAACACCTATCATACACCCAAATCCTTCCTGTCGTAGCCCTCATCACAGGCTTTTCAAACACCTATCATACACCCAAATCCTTCCTGTCGTAGCCCTCATCACAGGCTTTTCAAACACCTATCATACACCCAAATCCTTCCTGTCGTAGCCCTCATCACAGGCTTTTCAAACACCTATCATACACCCAAATCCTTCCTGTCGTAGCCCTCATCACAGGCTTTTCAAACACCTATCATACACCCAAATCCTTCCTGTCGTAGCACTGATCACAGACTTTACAAACAACACGGAAGAACACCACGATGCCATTATATAGACATTAATTAAGAAAATTTCTACCCTTGATGTACTTTGTTATCCTGTGTGCTCCTGTCCACCAAGGAATCAGCAACTCGGGAACTAAACTGTACAGCCCCAAAGATACTAGCGACTGCTGCAATTAGTTTTAGTTTTACTTTTACTTGTAAAACTATAGAGTAACTGTGTATGTTACAGCCTTTTCTTGTACAAATAATAGCAGCACACACTCAATCAGGCCAACGCTTTAGCCCACCCTACATTCTCTTAGCAAATTTCTAATCCTTACCTGCACTTTTCTTTCCTACATTACATCCTACCATTGTAATACAGTGATAAACCCTAACCACTTTCAATCCACACTCACATCAACCCCCCCCAAATATCCATTACATAATTTCACCACCAAAACCACAAAACGCCTCCTCCCAGCACAACCTCTAAAGTATCAAACTCCCTACTCTTATCAACACAAACTATCCATACAATACAACACATTTTTCAACACATATATCAAACATATACTCGGCACTCTCTCCAAACTCATTCTCAGTGGAGATGTGTACCCCAACCCTGGCCCCGAACTCACCAACCCACCCACAAACCCCCCACCAATAAACCCCACCACCCTAATCACTAACAACAGAAAACCTAATGACCTCCTTATAATGTCTCTCAACATTAGAAGTATCTGTAATAAAGTCCAAGACCTCCAAGCCCACATAAACCTATACTCCCCTGACATCATTCTCCTAACAGAAACCTGGCTCAAACCTCACATCAAAAATGAGAAAATACTTCCACCTGGATGTAACATCCTCTGCAAAGAAAGGCTATCCAGGAAAGGAGGTGGTGTGACACTAATGTACAAACACCACCTCAGTGTACAAATTCTCACCAAATCAGCCCCCCAGTTTGACAAGGAAGAAATCCTATACACCTCCATCAAAATAAATCCTAAGAAAACAATCAACATTATAGGGTGCTACTTCCCACCAGGCCAAAATATTCCTCCCTTAGAAAACCTCCTACTTTGGTCACATCTCTCCCTATCCCAAGAAACTGTCATCCTTGGAGATTTTAACATCGATTGGCTATTCAGTAATAGCAAACACCCAGCACTCCACCTAAATCTTCATGGTTTCTCACAGCTAATACAATCCCCCACCAGGATAAATAAAAACCCTAAAAATGACACCACACTTGACTGGATCTTAGTAAACAAAAACCCTAACTCTTACCTGTCAGGCTGCCTACCTGACTCCCTCAGTGACCTTTCCCCTACTTTCCTACTACAACATCACATGAAAAATAGCAAACCCATTATCTACAGATCTGTCCACAGTAAAACTAATTTTAACCCCGACTCCTTTATCTCCTCCCTTCAAAACATTAACTGGGCACCTCTAAAGTACATCCACCTAGATGAAGCAGTTCATTTCTTTAATAGTACTATCCTCAACATCCTTAACACCCACGCCCCCCAAAGAAAAAACAAAATCAGAACAAAAAACTCCTCCTGGCTACAAAAAAACACCTTGGACCTTATGAAAGCCAGGGATAAAACATGGGAATGCTGGCGCAAAACCAAAAACCCCTCAGATAGACAACTCTTCCTTGAACTGTGAAATAAGGTCAAAAAGCAAATAAAATCAGACAAAGCCAACCCCAAACAATTCTGGTCCACTGTTAACTCTATTCTCTCTCCAGGAAAAGTAAACACCCCCCTACCAACCATCCCTCTCTCCACCAATAACATCTCTGACTCCTTCAATACACATTTCACAGAACCCGTACTATCCCTAACCAAAAACACAGTACCCACTTTCTGCATAATTAAACTCCTAACTAAACTAAAACCCACGAGACTTGCAGCCGACAACCTGTCCGCTGAATACCTGAAAATAGCAGCTGATGTCCTAGCCTATCCAATCTCCATATTAATAAACCACTCCATATCTAAATCCTATGTACCCACACTATGGAAAATATCCCACATCATTCCCCTGCACAAAGGTGGCCCCTCCACTGACCTCTCAAACTACCGCCCCATTGCCATCCTGTCCCCTCTCTCCAAGATACTCGAAAAATGCATCAACTCACAGGTCTCCAAATATCTCCTAAACAACAGCCTCCTCGCCAAAACCCAGCACGGTTTCAGACCACACCACAGTACGACTACAGCTCTGATATCTTTCACAAATACTATCCTTCAGCACAAAAACAATGGCCTCCTCTCCTCTGCCATAGTCTCATAGTCTCCCTATACTCATCACTCATCAGACCAATGATTGAGTACAATGCCCCATTCGGAATGTATCTGACCTGACACTTGCAGCAGCTGGAGAGGCCACAAAGGTTCCTCACCAAAAGGATAAAGGGTCTCAAACATCTGTCCTATGCTGCCCGACTGAAAGAACTCCAGCTCTATTCAGTCGCTTACCGCTTGCTCAGAGGTGACCTTTGCCTAACATACAAGGCCATGTCAAACCCAGATTTGATAAATATGCTTCACCTCAAAAAATCTAGATCCATCAGAGCCACAAGGGCGGGAGACTTAAACCTCGACAGGGCTATTAATAGGTCGTGCTGGAGGGATAGATTCATCACCCAAAGACTCCCTATGCTGTGGAATAAAATCCCGGTATATGTGAGGCAGAGCACCTCGCTGGCCTTGTTCAAGAGAAATCTTGACCAATGGATGGGAGATCGCAGATATACCCCAGGGATTACCTCAGTGTCACTGCTCAACAGAGGCACAGCAAAATAATGGGTATAGTTCCCCATACTAAAGGGGTGGCGTAAGCCACAAAACTATGGGCTAGGCTTGTAAATGCCCTCGGGCAGATAGCCTAGTATGAACCTATGAACCTATGAACCTATATTTCTCGATATATCTAAGGCCTTTGACATTCTGTCACAACCTACTACTCTGTACTCTTTAAACCTTTCCTTCTCCACTTCAGCCATAAACTGGTTCCATAGCTACCTACATGGCCGCCAGCAATCAGTTGTCTGGGACAATAATGTATCCCGTTCCCTCCCTGTTACCCTCGGAGTTCCCCAAGGCTCCATCCTTGGCACCCTTCTCTTTTCCCTTTTCACTAACAACCTACACACTGCCACCAAACATGCCACCCTCATACAGTATGCCAATTACTCCACCCTCATCTGCTCAGCTCAAACACTAACAGAACTCCCAACAGATCACACAAGAATCTTATTCCTCCATTGAAAGCTGGCTATCTAATGCTCAGCTCCTCCTCAACCCAAAAAAGACCAAACTCCTCATATTCCAACCAACCAAAACCACCATAAACACCTCTCATTCTCTCATTTCAATATCCAAGCCAAGGATAATACATCCATATCACCAACTGCCCACACCAAACTACTTAGCATACAGATAGACAACAACCTCAAATTTGACACCCACATATCTCAAACAATAAAAAAGTTCACCAAAAACTGGGTGCCCTATACAGAAACCACCAATACCTCACCAAACCAGCTAGGATTTCTATCGCCAATTCCCAACTTATATCCACCCTACTCTATGCATCACCCATACTTACAACCCTTAGACAATCTGACCTAAACAAACTCGGTCTGCTACAATAAAATCACAAAATACCACAACCACCACTGTGTCTCCCTTACGGACCTAAACTGGCTTGAGCCCCCTCAACTCCTTCACCTAAACCAACTCACCTTTGCTCATAAACATGTTAACCACCCTATCAATACCCCAGCTCTTCACACACTTCTCCAGCCCCACCACTCCTCCAGACCCCTATGCTTCTGCAATAAAAATCTGCTCCAAGTCACCAAAGCCAAACATTCTGCAGGGGAAACACTGTTCTCCTGTGCCATATCCAAGCTCTGGAACAACCTACCAACTAACATTAGTACCCTCCCTAGCCATCTTTTCAAGTCTGCTCTTAAATTGCATCTAAAATCTCACTAGCTCTGTCCTTGCCAAAACCCCAACTAAATCCAGGTCTTGCCCACCAATTTTTAATTTCTTCTTTGATCATAACTCTAGTGTCAGATAAAGTGTTTTCTAGGCGTTCTTTTACCTAGTATTCTTGTATTCTGTTCTGTATATGCATATACTTAAACCTTAACAAATCTTCCATTGTATTTGTTATGCTAACACCTTTTTATCACTGTAAAATTATACTGTCTAGGCTGTAGACCATGTTATCTATATGTAACTTTCTGTGGAGCTTTTCTCCCCAGGCCTCCCCTGAAAAAGGACTTGTGTCCAGTCAGACTTTCCTTTTAAACAAATGTAAATAAATAAATAAAATAAATACCCCCAAATCCTTCCCATTATAGCACTGATCACAAGCTTTGAAACACCTGTGCCATTACTGAGCAGTACGCCTTAACCAGACTTGCCTATCTCAGCAGTGTTTGGTGGTACCTGAAGTAACCCATCTTAGAAGTGATCATCTTCCCCCTAAAATTTGTCCATGTCAGCACTGATCAGAAGTTTTTCCCAGACTTACCTGTTACAGCATTCACAGCATCCTACAAATCTTAAACACCAATCCAATGAGTTACTTCTAGATGAAAAACTCAAAAATAACAAAACTACTTTACTGAAAGTGACTGGAACAACCAAACACGATGTCTTTTCAAATGTTTAATTAAGTGCATTCCACCGTTATGATATTCTTCTTCAGTATAAATTAACTGTAACACACACACACACACACACACACACACACACACACACACACATACATGCACATTATTTGTATTACACTTAATACCACATGATAAATCACATGACTGCAAATTTGAAAGGCACTTTTATGGTATTTGTTTTTAGTTGAAACATATGCTTACATCATTACCAAGGTAAAAAAACACTCAACCACAGGGATAACATGTAGCCTCTGCACAGACAGCACCTCTGCTGAGAATTGAACCAGTTAATTTCTTGCTGTGAGGCGACAACACTAACCACTGTGCCACTGTGCTGCCCAGAGAGGAATATCAGGGAGAAAAGAGAATTGGTATTAGTACTGTTTGCAAGAGTGCCCCAATAGTAGTAAAAGAGGGCAAAGGGGACAATAATGGTGTAATTGGGGTGCTGTGAGTTATTGGCAGGAGAAGAAGATTATGTCGTCGTGTATTTATACTCCACCGAAAACAACTGTTATGGAGCTTAGGTGAATTGTGGAAGAAATCATAAGCTTCCAGCTGGGAATATTCATTTTGGGTGAGGACTGTAACCTGATTTGTAGTACTGAAGGTGTATCGGGGACCTATAAGTGAATTTAAGAGAATATATATATATATATATAACAAAAGTCGGCACATTTCTGAAGAATTATATAGGAATATTTTGTATGGATGAATTAATTCAGTAGTAGGAACCTGGATAGAATTTGCATATTATCCTCCAAGATGCAAATTCCAGCAATAACTGGGCTAAAATGGATATAAGTATTTGACAGGAGCACGTGTGTTTAATGGAAAGCTTTGAGGCTCACCCAATAACTATATCAGGTTATGTATCAATTAAAAATTAAGATAAAAATGCAGGGTAAGGATGTAAAATTAGATATCAGCATTTTCCTACTTAACTGTTAAAAACAGGAATTTAAGGCATGAATAGTGGATATTATTTACAACTACTACTGTGTGGCGACATGCACGAATGGGTGTTCCTTCGTTGAAGGCTGTGCGTTAGGCCCGGCAAGCCAGCACGTAAAACTCTACTGCCAATCATTAGCGGACCGGAGTTCCGCTGTGGCGACCCCTAACCAGGAAAAGCCGAAAGACACAAACAAACTCCATATAGCTATCACTCCGACCCTGTAAATATTGTACATATTTCCATATTGCTTGCAATACTGTGAATATTGTTTCTTAAAATGCCTTTTCTATCAGTATTTACTTTGTATATGTATTTCTTATAATACAACATATGATGCATTTTCACTTTTGGTATCTATCTACATCTATTTCTATTTCTATTTAAATCTGCACCTAGATATCTATGTAAACTATAAACATTATATATATATATATATATATATATATATATATATATATAAACACACACACACACACACACACACTTTTTAATTGCATTGTGTACTTTGTTCCTCTGGACTTTGGGCATGACTGAAAAGGGTCAGTAGGTCAATTCACTTAAGCAGTTACCTAGTTTCATATAAGTAACTCAGTAAATTATACAAGTGTTGTTGGAGAAGACAGAAAACACTTCAGAATAGATAGCTAGTGCTTAACACAAGCAGGTTATATTTTAGAATGGAAATGGATGATGCTGTCTCAATGGGGAGTTACAGAAGTAAGGAGAGAGTGAGATTTTGGATGCAGATTTTTAAGGAGAATAATGAGCACACAGAATATTATATTCCTAAACTTGCAGAAAGTATTCTAAGAACTTAGCTGACACGGGATGAGTGCTAGTAGGAGTACAGAAAATAGGCAAAAAGCAGCTGCAATTTTCTGGACAAAATGAAAATGAACCAAGACATTGGAGTGAATAACTAGCAAGGGAAAGGTAATAGAGTGGGATGAGGCCAAGAAGAGGTTTGGACTGCAAGTTGGAGACTGCCTTCCCTATGATGAATTGGTATCAGAGTATAGGCAAAGAGAAAGGGATAGGGGAGTCTTATGTGAGAGACCTGCTGTGGTGGACATCTTAGTCAAATGTAGAACAGAAACTCCTGTTAAGGATAATTACCGTGGAATATTAAACATTGCATGAGAACTGTAGGACTCAGTCCAAGGCGGTTAGGAAAGAATAGAAAGAGGGACTGGAAAAGCAGTTTACAAGGTAGGGCCTATATAAGCCTAGCCAAAAAGGTACCCTGGCTTTCGCCACCCAAGAAAATTAATTTCCTGTGCCCCTGTCAAGCAGAGCCACAGAAGTGATTCCCAGGATGAATTTCCTATTTCCCATCCAATCATCAAGATTTTTCTTGAAGAGTGCTAATGAAGAGCTTTGTTTGATATAGATAGGTAGTTTGTTCCAGAGTATGGGAAGTCTCTGGGACAGGAATCTATTCCTCCAGCATGTTCTGTTTATTGTGGTGACAAGGTTTAGGTCCCTAGAGCAAGTAGCTCGGAGGGATTGGGATTTCTTTAAGTGGAGCATGTCCAACAACTCTGGGTTTGATATAGCTTTGTATGTTAGGCAGAGACCGCCTCTGAGTAGGCGATATGCGACAGACTAAAGCTGGAGTTTTTTGAGACGGTCTGTGTAGGGCATCTGTTTGAGGCCAGTAATCCTCTTTGTGAAGTATTCGTGTGGCCTTTCCAGTTGTTGTAGATGTTTTGTGAGGTACATACCAAAAGTGGTGTTGTACTCAATATTGGGTCTAATGAGTGCCGAGTAGAGGGGAACAATGACCTCTTTTTTTCCTGGATGATAAACCTTTTGTGATGAGGTGTGCCACGTAGAAGGATTTCCTGACTAATGTGGCAATGTGATGATCAAAGGAGAGACTGCTGTCCACCTGTGTCCAAAGGTCTCTTATCACACTTTCGGTGTTAAGTAGACTACCACCTATGTGGTAGCTCATGGGTACAGAGTTTTTACCAAAGGGGATGACAATGCACTTTTTGGCATTGAGCTTGAGGCCATGGCTTTGACACCAGGCATTTGTCTCAGTGAGGCCCTTTTGTAGGATGTCCACATCATTAGGAGTTTTGATTATGGCTCCTAGTTTGCAGTCATCTGCGAACTTCATTAGCCAAAGACCTTCTGTGTTAGCCTATACTTCAGAGAAGTAGATACCAAACAGGAGAGGACCCAGGACTGAACCCTGTGGTACTCCACTTGTCACTGGTCTGAAGTCGGATTTGGAATCCGCTACTTTCACAGTGTGGGTTCTGTCAGTGAGCCAGTTGGCAACCCATCTTGTGACAGGGATGTGTACCTAGTTTAGTGAGTTTATCTATAATTCCAGAGTGGGGGATGGTGTCGAAAGCCTTGGCAAGATCTAGATAGGCTGTGTGAACCACCTTATCCTCGTCTATGACTTGGTGACTGCTTCAAAGAAGTCTATCAGGTTTAGGAGACATGCTCTGCCTTTTATAACCCCGAACTGGATGGGGTCCAGAGTTTGGAGATTACCAATGTCTTTGTTTATAAGTTCCATGATGATACATTCCATGGCCTTGCAGACTAGTCTCGTCAGGCTAATGGGTCGGTAGTTCCTGGGGTCTGTGGTGACTCCCCCTTTGTGGAGTGGGATAACTATCGCTGTGTGCCATTCAGTAGGCACAAAGCCTAAGGCGAGGCTATGATTGAACATGGTACTTAGGTGGGGTGCCAGTTCGTTCTGTAGTTCATGTAGAATGTAGCCTGGGATGTTGTCAGGTCCCGTGGATGCTGTGTTCTTGGCTTTGGAGAGTGTGCTTTTTACCTGTGCAGCCATGATTACAGGAACTTTGCATTCTTGTGGTATAGAGATGGGCCCTTTAGGGGGTGAGAGGGGGTAAAGTTAGCACTGAACCTATCTGCCAGGATGTTGGCAATATCTGTTGGTTCTGTATATTTAGTGCCATTGTGCTGTAACTCAGAGGAGATCTGAGTATTGCCATTGAGATTCTTGACATAGCTATAGAATGCTTTGCGGTTGTCCTTAGAATCAGTGGTGACTTTGTTTTCGTAACTAGCTTTGGAGGATTTTATGAGGGATCTCAGCTTCTTACTGAGGTTGACCAGGGAGTTCCTCCAATCATGGGATTTTACTCTTTTTTGCAACAGTTTATTTCTTCTGTTGTAGAGTTTGTTTATGGCAGGGGACCATCAGATTGGCTTCCTTTTTTTGGAGGATAGCATATTGGTTTTGTTAGGGGTACCATGATCCATGCACTTGTGTAAGTACTTATAAAGTGCATTTGTGTAAGATTCAGCAGTCGTACCTCTATTGTCCATCTGCATAGGTGCCGTGAAGTTTGCCACTTCTGTCTGAGGAACAAATGGATGACACATGTGACTCCCAAGTATGCAACAAAGTCCAGAAGGTTTAGGATTTTTGGTTGGAAGTGTTTATATAGATATTTTTATACCCTAAGCAGACTTCATAGAATTTTTCTCAGGTAGATAGCAAATGTTGGTGGCCTGATGGTAGAAGAAAGACATACCTCGGAACATCTTTTTTGAGAGTGTAATGAGGTCACAGATTTTAAAAATTCCCTACACAGCACTCTTGTCTGAAATATTGCAGAAGCAGATGGCTGTAGCTAAGGAGGTGAGTGTTTTGAGCTAGTACCCAAGATATGAATTGCCTGGACATAGGAAGCCCTTATTACGTTTAATTCTGTTTTGCTGCCAAAAAAAAAAATACTTGAAAATAAAAATCAGAATATAAACCAACTGTAATTGAAGAATCAACTGTTGTAAAAAAAAAAAGTTGGAAAATGGGTGGTTAGAAAAGTGAAGGCGCAAATTACATAAAATAAATGGGATTTGTAGAAACAGTTCACACAAAATAATGTTAAGAAGGAGAAGTGAGGTTTAAGGGAAGGCAAGAACAGAGCAATTTATGTAATGCTGGACCGAAAGACAATTGTTGTAAAGAAAGAAATCATACGTAATGTGTAGAAGTAGAAAAATGTTTATATGACTTGTTTTCTTTTCTGTTAATTTTATGTCTGCCCATGTCTTAAGTAGTAATTTAAATGTGTTTAAAAAAAAAAAAAGAATAGACAGGTAGTGATTGAGATAAAATGAAAATGGAAATTTAAAACACGATAGAAGTAATAGAGGAAAAGGTACGGGAAGTAAGTAATAGGAACTATTTAGAGGGATTGACAGAGGTTAAAGTACTGCTGAATAAGGAGAATCTCACAGGACTAAATGCGGAATACTGATAGGAAAATAACGCATATGAGTTGAGGAAGGCTGATGTTAAGGACATTTATTTTAGTGACTCTGATGCTCAAGAAGATGTTAGAACAATGACTGAGGCAGCAGAAAGTAGTAGTAGTAGTAACCAAACTTAGGGAACCTATGACAAGCAAATAATTTGAGATGTGATCGGTGTATTAGAGGTACGTCAGAAATGTTAGGAATATTTTTTATAAAACACAGGAATGTTAAACTAAGAAAAGAGACAAATGAAAATATTTATAGAAGAGTTAGTAATGCCAAGGTTAGAGGAAGATTGAGTTTAAAAATTAATAGCTAAAACTGGCAGGGTGAAATAAAAACAATGATATATATAATCAGTCAGCTGTAAAGTCTCCAGGAACCAGTTGTATGACTATATGGAAGATGGTGATAAACATCTGCAAGGCTTTATGTAACAGTATTTTAAGAAAGGGGGTACCACAATCTTGGAAGCAAGCTTTTGTAGTTGTTGTAGCCAAAATGAGTAAAATCCGTTCAGATCTGGATTCCTGTAGACCCATTTTAATTGTAAGGCATGATTATAAAGTCATTTTGTTTATATTAGTTAGACAGTGACAGTGATATATTACCATCATTGCTAGAGATTGATGCTTGTGGTTTTCTGGAGGGGAGTGGAACATTTGACAGCATTAATAGAACAATGATAATCCACTGAGAAGTGGATTGCAAGGAATCACTGCTATTGTTAGTGAGTCTTGATGAAGAGAAAGTATTTGATAGAGACAGCTTAGATTTTATGAACAGTGCAAAGGCAGCATTTACATTCCCTAATATAATAATAGGTTAACAAAAAGGATATAGGCTTAGAGGAAAGAGCCAAGGTGGTGGGTTCCTATTTGAAATATAGATGCATGGAATCAGGAATACCTGACAGGACTAAATCATCCTCCACAAGGAAGAGTAAACCTGTCTGGTGGACATCTGCAATAAATAAACTCTATAACAGAAGAAAAAAATTGCTGACCAAGGGCCATGGACCAAGAAGGAGCAGGTGCCCAATTGGAAGCAATCTCTCCTTAGCCTAAACAAGCAAACAAGTGCACTAGTGAAATCCTCCAAAGCAAAGTTCGAGTCCAAATTGGCCACATCTATTAGAGACAATCATAAGGCCTTCTTCACATATGTCCGTAATCTCAAAAGTAGCACCCAGATCTGTTCAGAACTGATGGTCAAGGACACCACATATACAAATGCCGTAGATATAGCAAATTTGCTGGCTGACAGATTTAGCAAAACTTTCACCCCTCTGTCCCCCCCATCAGTAAATCAGGACATTCCCAGTACTTGCCCACTTCCCATTATATCTAGGGATCAAGTCATCACTCTCTCAAAGGCAAAAAATACAGCCTCCATGGGACCTGATAACATCCCAGGCTGCATCCTACATGAACTCAGGCAGGAACTTGAAGCACCATTAGGCACCCTGTTCAACCAAAGCCTGAGTACCGGTTTTGTCCCAGCCGAGTGGAGGGCAGCCACTGTCATCCCTTTACACAAAGGTGGAGCATCCACTGATCTGGGAAATTATAGACCCATAAGCCTAACTAGCCTGATTTGCAAGGCTATGGAACAGATTATCATGGACCTCATAAACAAGGGCATTGGCAACCTCCAAACACTCAATCCCACACAGTTTGGCTTCATCAAGGGGAGGTCATGTCTGTTAAATTTGGTCAACTTTTTTGAGACAGTCACCAAAGCCATGGACAAGGGGAAGACAGTGCACACTGCCTACCTTGACCTGGCCAAAGCCTTCAACAGTATTCCCCACTCGGGCATAATAGATAAACTCTCTCAACTAGGCATCAGTCCATATGTTACCAGATGGGAACCCACCAAGTCAAACTAGGGGAAGCCACCTCAAGCATTAGACCTGTATTGAGTGGCGTACCCCAGGGTTCGGTCTTTAAGCATTAGACCCGTATCGAGTGGCATACCCCAGAGGTCGTTCTTGGGGCCTCTATTATTTGGGATATACTTTTCTGAGGTACAGGCCAAAACCAGTGGGTTATGGCTGACCAAGTTTGTAGATGACTGCAAGTTGGGAGCGGTCATCAATTCCCCTACTGACATGAACATCCTCCAAGAGGGTCTCAGCCAAACATATGACTGGTGCCAGAAACATGGCCTCAAGCTGAATACAAAAAAATGCATCATCATCCCCTTTGGGGAGAGAGATGTCCCCACAAATTATCACTTTAATAACAACATTCTAAGTATGTAGTCAGTCGTGAGGGATTTCGACACCCAGATTGATAGCCTGATTTTTTACCACAATGTTGCTTCCATTGTATGGAAAGCTTTCTACATGGCCCACCTCATAAGTTAGGGTATCTCATCCAGGGACAAGGAGGTCATAACATCCCTGTTTTCTTCCCTTATAAGGCCCGTTATTGAGTACAGTGTCCAGAAAGCACATGCAGCAGCTGGAGAGACCACAGAGGTTCCTCACCAAGAGAATCCAGGACCTCAAAAATGTACCCTACACAGATAGGCTAAAAGCCCTGTCCCTCTACTCAGTTTATGTCCGCAAGTCAAGCTCCACTCGAGTGACCTGCACACGTGGCCTAAACTTGGTCTGTGACATCAGTAGGACTTGCTGGCAGGACAGATTTGTGTCCCAGAGACCCCCCCATGTGTGGGATAAACTCCTTGTCCACGTCAAAAAGAGTACCTCTTTACCCCTTTTTAAGCACAATCTGGATACCTGGATGGGAAATAGAAAATACACCCCTGGGATTCCACCCACGTCCCTGCTGGGCAGGGGCATCAGGTGCTGACTTGTCTATGCAGGGGCTAAACTCTTGGCCAGGCTTATAAGGGCATCATGGCCAATAGCCTAGCAACTTCCTTTGATCCTATGAAAAGCTATGTTTGAACGGTAGAATCTGGAAGAGACTTCCTCTTTCTCATTTGTTATTTGCTTTATATTTAGAGGTGTTAACAAAGAAAATAAGGGATTCACAAATTCATTTGTATAGCTGATGTAGTAATCAAGAAAAGTTACCTTTATTTGCAGATATTATGTTGTACTTGATAATCCAGGATAGAACACTTAAGTGTTGTGCAACATTGTGAGACAGTTTCAAGTCCTTTGGGGATATTAAATAAATGAAGATAAAACAAAAGCTATAACAGTAAACCATGCACTGTGCATGAGTTAGTTCAGCAACACACATAGTTATGGGTATATAAGATGAAGTAATTAGGTGTATGGATTAAATGAATTCTGTTATGACGATATATATGTATATATATATATATATATATATATATATATATATATATATATATATATATATATATGAGGAGGCTAAACAGAAGATAATATAAAAATTAAAAAAGCAGACACTCTATTTGAATATGGATAATAGAAACAAGCAGTAAAATGTTTTTAGTCCCTTTATTCTTGTATGTGGATCAGGAATATTTTTACTAAACAGAGAAAAAGTTGTAGATTGTTGTAGTTATAGACAGTTGTAGATGACCATTAATAAAGAGTTGAAGAGATTTATTCGGGAGAGGAAGAGGGCACAAGTTAAGTGGGATCAGTTGTTTCTCCCCATAAACAAGGTGGTTTAGGGTTACCTGATATGAAAGAGTACCTTAAAAGTACGCACTTAACACTGATATATATATATATATATATATATATATATATATATATATATATATATATATATATATATATTATAACTCAAATAGACAGTTATAAATCAAAATGGAAAGGAATGAGAATAGAATTGGGAGTGGAATTAGAGGGAGAGAGAGAGACAGGCTAGGATGATGGATGCAAGTTAGGAATAGTAGCAGCTCTGCAGAATAGTATATTCATATAATGCTGAAAGTATTTCAGGAACTAAGCCAGTGCGGGAAAGGAGATTTTACCAGTAAGGATGTCTGCAAGTAGGGCTATAGAAAACAGGCAAGGAGGGGTGGAATTTTTGGAAGACGTTAACAAATGTCATGGAGATGGATGAAACCACGTAAGAGGTTGGACTGCAGGTTACAGATTACTGTCCTTATCAGGGATTGATAACAGAGTAGAAGAAAAGTGAATGGGACAGGTGAGTGCTAAGCAAACGACAAGCTCTAGTAGAGTTTTTATGAGTCTAAAACAGAAGATGCTGTTAAAGGGATAACTGGGAAGTGTATAAAATATTGTTATAACTGTAAAAATCAGTTACAGAATGTAAGACAAGGCTAGAAAAAGAGAATGGGAAGTGAGTTTACAAAGGTACACTGGGCAGGGATTCGTACGGTTCCAAAGTATGCAGCAAAGTCCAGACGTTGTTTTCAGAGTTTTTGCACAGAAGCATTTTTGTAAGTATTTTATCTCCCTAGGAGACTTCAGCGGATTTTACTTCTAATAGAGAGTAAATAGTAGAGATATGATGGGGAGGATAGAAGCAATTTCAAGCAGTGTCAGTGGTGCAACACATAGCACGTTTACCTGAGGGGCAGTGTCAGTGGTGCAACACATAGCACATTTACCTGAGGGGCAGTGTCAGTGGTGCAACACATAGCACGTTTACCTTTGGAACAGTGTCAGTGCTGCAACACATAGCACATTTATCTGTGGGGCAGTGTGAGTGGTGCAACACATAGCATGTTTATCTGTGGGGCAGTGTGAGTGGTGCAACACATAGCACGTTTACCTGTGGGGCAGTGTCAGTGCTGCAACACATAGCACATTTACCTGTGGGGCAGTGTGAGTGGTGCAACATATAGCACATTTACCTGTGGGGCAGTGTGAGCGGTGCAACACATAGCACATGTACCTATGGGGCAGTGTGAGTGATGCTACACATAGCACATTTACCTGTGGGACAGTGTCAGTGGTGCAACACATAGCACATTTACCTTTGGGACAGTGTCAGTGGTGCAACACATAGCACATTTACCTGTGGGGCAGTGTCAGTGGTGCAACACATAGCACATTTACCTGTGGGGCAGTGTCAGTGGTGCAACACATAGCACATTTACCTGTAGGGCAGTGTCAGTGGTGCAACACATAGCACATTTACCTTTGGGACAGTGTCAGTGGTGCAACACATAGCACATTTACCTTTGGAACAGTGTTGGCGATGCAACACATAGATTCATAGATTCCTAGATTATTACTAAGCTAACTGCCCTCATGGAACATTTTAAGCCTTTTCAATTACCCCCTATGAGAATCTAACCCTGCACCTTGTGTTTCTAAGGTAAGCACCTTAATCATTATGCCACCCTCCAACATTTACCTGTGGGGCAGTGGGAGTGGTGCAACACATAGCACATTTACCTGTGGGGAAGTGTGAGTCGTGCAACACATAGCACATTTACCTATGGGACAGTGTCAGTGGTGCAACACATAGCACATTTACCTGTGGGGCAGTGTCAGTGGTGCAACACATAGCACATTTACCTGTGGGGAAGTGTGAGTGGTGCAACACATAGCACATTTGCCTTTGGGACAGTGTCAGTGGTGCAACACATAGCACATTTACCTGTGGGGCAGTGTCAGTGGTGCAACACATAGCACATTTACCTGTGGATAAGTGGGAGTGGTGCAACACATAGAACATTTACCTGTGGGGCAGTGTCAGTGGTGCAACACATAGCACATTTACCTGTGGGGCAGCGTCAGTGGTGCAACACATAGCACATTTACCTGTGGGGCAGTGTCAGTGGTGCAACACATAGCACATTTACCTGTGGGGAAGTGGGAGTGGTGCAACACATAGCACATTTACCTGTGGGGCAGTGTCAGTGGTGCAACACATAGCACATTTACCTGTGGGGAAGTGGGTGTGGTGCAACACATAGCACATTTACCTGTGGGGCAGTGTCAGTGGTGCAACACGTAGCACATTCACCTGTGGGGAAGTGTCAGTGGTGCAACACATAGCACATTTACCTTTGGGGCAGTGTCAGTGGTGCAACACGTAGCACATTTACCTGTGGGGAAGTGTGAGTGGTGCTACACATAGCGCATTTACCTGTGGGGCAGTGTCAGTGGTGCAACACATAGCACATTTACCTGTGGGGCAGTGTCAGTGGTGCAACACGTAGCACATTCACCTGTGGGGCAGTGTCAGTGGTGCAACACATAGCACATTTACCTTTGGGGCAGTGTCAGTGGTGCAACACGTAGCACATTTACCTGTGGGGAAGTGTGAGTGGTGCTACACATAGCGCATTTACCTGTGGGGCAGTGTCAGTGGTGCAACACATAGCACATTTACCTGTGGGGCAGTGTCAGTGGTGCAACACGTAGCACATTCACCTGTGGGGCAGTGTCAGTGGTGCAACACATAGCACATTTACCTGTGGGGCAGTATCAGTTGTGCTACACATAGCTCATTTACCTGTGGGGCAGTGTTGTTAGTGCAACACATAACACATTTACCTGTGGGGCAGTGTCAGTGAAGCAACACATAGCACATTTACCTTTGGGACAGTGTCAGTGGTGCAACACATAGCACATTTACCTGTGGGGCAGTGTCAGTGGTGCAACACATAGCACATTTACCTGTGGTGCAGAAGGCTGTGAATTAGATTGATAACTGGCACTGCAGTGTAGCATAAAGGGGGTGATGCACTCCTGAGTGTGTCATCCACTGGATGAGGCGTTAAACAAGGGTCCTGTCTGTGGGAGTTGGTGGCAGCTCAGGTGGATGTAAAAGATTCCATGGCATCTTTCAAAAAGAGTAGAGGTCCTTTATTTCATACAATTATATGCAGTTATACAAGTTTACATATTTACATAAATTTACATTAGATCTACATTCCTTCATCACTTTCAGCTTTTTGTTTTACATTTGTATGGACCCACACAACCATCACTTAATTTTTTGTATTATATGTGGTATCATCCAGTTTACATTAAGCATAATCTCATGTAATCATTCATTCCATATTATCCATACAATGCAAAATACTTTCTTATCCAAATTTTTAACATATTCCGTACTACATTTCTCATAAAATCCACATTCATTTATATCTATATTTATCTGCTTATAATCCCGCATTTCTTTCAGAATTTTCTGTTTTTTTCACATACATTTTTTACTCTTTTGCATGTTAAAAAAACATATACAGTTTCTAATTCACCATAAAAAAAAGAAATAGCCTTTCATTTACTTTTTTATAAGGCATAATGTAAAGTTGTTTAATCTCGCCGTTTGTTCTTTACACGTGGGTTCGGAGCCGATCCATCAGCTCCGAGTCGGCCGCTTTCCAAGCTCAAGATCGTTGAGTAGCTCGAGGCACAGTCCCTATCCCATGATGCTCTCCTACCAACCCCAGATCTAGTTTGCCGCTGCAACGGATCGCACGATCTTCGGAGGAAGCTCGGTCCAGTAACCTTCTTTTTTATTCTTAAAAGAATTTAAAATTACTTATTAGACTATCAGGGATCTGATATTTGTGAGACTTATCATTTCTTGTAATTGTTGTTCAGTGAGTTAACTGGATATTATATTTTTGTCTTTCTAATTCGGAGCGGTTGCTCCTAGGTCTTTAGCCTTTCTTGAGTTGCATTTACTTGACAGGGCTCTGTCAAATTTAATTCCCTATCCCCTTATTTTTCATAGATTTGTTGTATTTGAACGCTTTTTGTGTCGCATTATTCTCGTAGTCATTGCATTTCGGGGATCTGAACTTTCTAAAGAGTTCTGTGGTTTTTCAACTTTATTGATATTGTTATCAGGGATCTGATATTTGTGTGTATTTTCCTTATATAATGTCTGAGAAATAAAAATCTGGATTTAAAAGGTGTAACTGTGGACAGAAGATGTCCATCACCAATAACCATGTTTCTTGTGTGTTCTGCTTGGGTCCACTACATTTGCAAGAAGATTGCTCTATCTGCCATTCCTTCAGTGGCAGGGTTTTATTAGAGAGGTGAAGGAAATTGGTCGATAGAGGGCTGTTGAAGCCAGATTTTCAAGAAGCATTAGACAAGACTGACCAGACCTCCAAGTCCTCGAAGAGGTCGAAGTCTTCTAAGGTGCCATTGGAGAGCAAGTCTTCTGTTCTGAGCACCTCTGGGAATACTCAGCCGCCGGCTCCACAGCCTTCAGAGCCGTGCACCGAAATCTTACCTCGGAGCCAAATCATAGTGTTGGAGCCAATGTCGGAAGTTTTAAAGTCCCCGATCCTTAAGTCGGTGGCTTCTTTGGCTCCTTTGACCCATTCTTCCGGCACCCTTTCCGACATTGATGTGGACTGTGTGGTGCAGAGACATTTGGTGAACCCGGCGCTGGTCAAATTGCTTTCAGCTTCGACCCAGTTGGCTTCGAGGTCTACGACCCCCCCCACCATGATTTCTGCTCCTCCTCCGAGGCCATTTCAGCCTTCGGAGCTGGAAAGAGAGGATCTGATAGTGGTGGAATCCTTGGAGCCGAGGCCTGTTCCAGTGCCCTCGGCCCTGTCGACCTTGACTTCTTCGGTTCTGATCGAAGAGTTTCGGAGCCGACACTCTCTCGCTGGTTCCGGGGAGAGAGTCAAACCGACACTTTGGGTCCAATTCTCCCTCTCTGGGCTTCAGCGCAATTGAGCTCGGTTCTGTTCTCTGGTTTGGAGCCTGTGGTCTCGGCCCCTGGGAGGTTGCCATCTTCTTCAGAACTGGCGGATTCCTTGGGTCAGGAAACCGGTGCCTTCGATGCCATGAGGAGGGTCATGTCTGCTAAGACCCTTACCTCTTCGGATCTTAAAGGGCCGCGTTCTGTCCCTACACCACAGGTCCCCACCAAGCGCCGAGACCCAGAGCCTCAGGTAACCCCATTGGATGACCCCTGCTTGACTGAGACTTCACTAGACGCCCCCACTGATGAAGTCTCCAGAAAAAGACTGTGCAAGAGGAGGCATTTAGATTCCCCTCAGGAATCCTTAACATCAGACACCGACTTAGAGGAAACAGAAGGGTCCCCACGGTCCTCCTCTGAGGATGTCTCATTTGCTGACATCCTGGAAATATTAAGGCAGAAGGGTGACTGGCAGTCCCTTACCCATACTGAGGATGAGTCGGTGCTCCTGGAGGCCTTTGGCTCTCAGCCTTCCACCTCCTGGGTTACTCCGCCCTTTGACGAATTAATGGACTTGGTTGCTTGAAGGGCGTGGGAGTCTCCTGATTCTGTGGAACTGGTCCCTCGGAGGCAAAACAAATTTATAACCTCCCCTCAAGACAGGCCTTTTCTTATGAAGGGAGTCCCTATTGATGCCATGGTGGTGGCGGCAGCCATAAAGAAAGAGATGTCAGAAACCTCTTCTTCTGTTCATCCTCCTAATAAAGACTCTAGGACTATGGACAGATACGGGAAACGCATCTTTAGTTCTGCACATTTGCAATGAGATCTCTCGACTATTTGATCCACTTTACCCGTCTTCAACGAGATCTCCTCAAAGAGCTTGGAGAACTCTACAGGGCAAAACAGATGATGCTGTTTCGGAGAAAGTAGCGGCAAAGCTTAACACCCTTAATTCTATTGTGAACTTGTCCATGCGGCTCATTTCTTATGCAGCCAATGGATTGAGCCAGGCAGCAGGTTCAGTGATAGCTCTGCGGAGACAATCCTGGATGCGCTTATGCTCCTTTGCGGAAGCTTTGAAATCTTCCTTTGTTAATACCTCATTTGATGGCTCTTCCTTGTTTGGGCCTAAAGTCAAGGAGACACTCACTAGGTGTGAGCAGGAAGGAAAGACTCTATCTGGCGTAGGAGTCCGTTTTTCCACCCCCACTAGACCATACCCCAAAGGGCAGAAAGGTGGAAGAATGTGGTTCCAAAAGTCCCAAGGAGCTTTCCAAAACACATGTAGTGAACCCCCCTCCAGGGGCAGAGGAGGGGGGTATAATGGTAGACGCCGCCCAGGCAGCAGAGGGGGTCCGCAGAACCAGGGTGACAGGGAGCAGTTACTTGTCAAACCCTATCAGCGTTCTTGAGAGGAGGCTCGACCATCCTGATCTGGAGGCAATCAGGGTTTGCTTAGCTTTATACCCAGACGCCTGGCTAGGAATTACATCAGATTCTTGGGTAAAAAGCATAATTACCAGAGGTTACATCATTCCCTTTTCAGAATCCCCTTCCATTCGTACAAGAATCTCAGACATTCCACCCAGTCTGCGGAATCTAACAACCATAGAAATTCAAAGGCTGCTAGAAAAAGAGTCATCCAGCAAGTCCCGGTGGACCAGATAGGATCCAGAACTTACTCCAGGTTCTTTTTAGTTCCAAAGAAAACAGGGGACTGGAGGCCCATCTTAGACCTCAGCAAACTAAACACCTTTGTCAAAAAGGAAAAATTCCGGATGGTCACGCTTCAATCGATACTTCAGTTTCTCGAAACGGGTGATTGGATGTGCTCTATAGATCTCAAGGATGCGCACTACCACATCAAAATGCAGGCCATCCAGAGATCACTTGTGTTTCCGACTGGGGGACAGTCACTACCAATTCCGAGCTCTGCCCTTTGTTCTCACCACAGCCCCCAGAGTGTTCACCAAATCTATGGCAGTTGTCATGGCTCACCTGAGATGTTTAGGATTCCGGGTGTTTCCATATCTGGATGACTGGCTCCTCACCTCCACCACCAGGCATCAACTAATTTGCGCCAGAGATTACACTATCAACCTGTGTTCCAGGTTGGGCATAACCTTAAATTTCGAAAAATTTGCTTTATTGCCATCACAGCATATTTCCTTCATAGGAGCAGATCGAGACACCACCACCTCCCTGGTCAGATTGCCTCAAGAAAGAGTAATATCTTTGCGAAGTCAAGTGTCCCATTTGTTAATGGAAAGGAGAGTTCTGGCATTCCAGGTCCTGAAGCTGCTAGGCACCATGGCAGCTGCACTTATATTGGTTCCTCTGGGACGAATGCACATGAGGATACTCCAATGGCTACTATTCACACAGTGGTCTTATCAACAGCTTCCAATGTCACACAAGATTCTTCTGACAAATGCTTGCAAAAAGGACCTTCTTTGGTGGTTGAACAGCCACCAAGTTACTGTAGGTCGCCCATTTGTACTTCCCCCCTCTCACAGCCACAGTGACCACAGATGCTTCCCTGATAGGGTGGGGGGGGACTGTTTCAGGGAAGAACTGTCCAAGGCACTTGGTCAGACATGGAATCTCATTTGCACATCAATGTCCTAGAGTTGAGAGCGGTGTTTCTAGTGTTGCAACACTTTCACGACTGTCTACCTTGAGAGATGATTGCAATACAGACAGACAACATGTCGGTAGTCTGGTACATCAACAAGCAAGGGGGAACAAAGTCTTACACCTTATGCCGAGAAGCCCTGAGACTTGGGCAGTGGGCTGTATCCAGTGGGCGCTTTCTGATAGCAAAGCACATACCCGGGTCATCCAAAGTGATAGTGGACAAACTGAGCAGAGCCATTCTGTTGCCTCACGAGTGGTCCCTCAAAGAACGAGTGGCGGAAATGATATTCTGCAGATGGGGCCAGCCTTGCTGAGACCTTTTTTGCATCCCTGATGAATGTCAAATGCAGAAGCTACTTCGCCCTGTACCCCCCACCAGGGGAACAGCCCAAGGGACTCACTTGTACATGATTGGCCGTCTGGTCTCCTTTATGCCTTCCCTCCAGTCCCTCTTCCAAGATTCTTACAGAAAGCCAAAAGCCTGGGAAAGACGTTTTGGCCTCGGCAGATATGGTTCCCCTTCCTACAGCAATACCAAGTGGAAGAACCTTGGGTTCTGGACCCAGTGCCAGACCTTCTGACTCATTCGTCGGGAGTTCTTCACCCCTCTCTTGTCTCCCTCAGACTGACAGCTTGGCTGCTCCACTTCCTAACCTAGCCAGGTCACATAATTTGTCTCCAGCGGTTCAACATATTTTAGTTTCCTCTCACAAAGTCTCCACCAGGAAACTTTATAACAGCAAATGGAGGCGATTTGTTCATTGGGCTTCTCCGCATGGTATTGATCCCTATGTTGCCCCTATTCACAGTATTCTGGAATTATTGACTTTGCTCTTTCACGGTGGTGCTGCAGCTTCTACGATAAGGGTTCAATTAGCTGCCATATCTAACTTCCATGTCGGATGCAGTGGCTCAAACATTATGTCCTACAGATTACGTAAAGTTTTTTTGAAAGGAACTCATCACCTTAGGCCACCTATCAGACATCCTGTTACTCCCTGGAATCTGAATCTGGTGCTGTCAACTCATTCTTCCCCCTTTTCAGCCTGCATCATCTTGTCCTTTGAAGTTCCTTTCTTGGAAGACAATTTTCCTGGTGGCGATTACTTCGGCTCATAGAGTTTCTGAATTACAAGCACTTTTTGTCAGGCCTCCATATCTAGTCTTTTACCCCAACAAAGTGTCTTTAAGAACAAATCCAACCTTTCTTCCTAAGGTCTGCTCCGAGGCAAATTTGAACCAGTCTGTTGACCTTCCTACCTTTTTCAGACATCATGCTAATAGAATGGAATACATGTTACATAAGCTTGATGTTCACAGACAATTGAGGTTTTACTTGGATAGAACAAAAGAATTTAGGAAATCTGATCAACTATTCATTTCCTATGCAGACAATAAGAAAGGTTTGTCGGTATCCAGAGTTACATTGTCCAAATGGATTTTTGATTGTATAAAATTTGTATATTCTTCAGCTAAACAACCTTTAGAACGTGAGGTGAAAGATTCTACCAGGGCTGTTTCTACATCTTTAGCCCACACAGCCCATCTACCTTTGGACACCATTTGTGCAGCTACTACTTGGTCCAAACCTCATACATTTATCACTCATTAAAAAGTGGACAGGGCTTCCTTTGGTTCCACGATTCTCAGGAATATACTCCCATGAGCCACCCAGGATTAGGGTGCTTGGGATGCTACCCACGTGTAAAGAACAAACGGCGAGATTGAACAACTTCACATAAAGAAGTTATGTTCTTACCATGACATTCCATGTGAGTTGTTCATCTCACCTTTGTTCTTACACTCCCTCCCACCTTCCCCCTCCAGGTTATGGAAGAACAGGTATGACTGGTGGTCTGGCTGGTCTTGCTAGTGTCCTTCTTTCCAGCCAGATTATTGTTTAGCTGTTGTAAATAGTTATGTACTATGTACATTGTTTGTAATTGGTTGCTTAGTGTGTTTTTTTCTTGATGGTTCAGCAAACTAGATCTGGGGTTGGTAGGAGAGCATCATGGGATAGGGACTGTGCCTCAAGCTACTCAAAGATCTTGAGCTTGGAAAGTGGCCGACTCGGAGCCGATGGATCGGCTACGAACCCACGTGTAAGAACAAAGGCGAGGTGAACAACTCACATGGAACGTTATATAGGTTCATAGGTAGGTACTAGGCTATCGGCCCTGGGGCCTATACAAGCCCAGCCAAAAAGGTAACCTGGCTTTTGCCACCCAAGAAAATTATATATCTTTGCCACTGTCGAGCAGAGTCACAGAGGTGATCCCCGGGGTGAATTTCCTATTTCCCATCCAATCATATAGGTAAGAACATAACTTCTTTTTTCTTTTTACTGGCAATATATTAATTTGTAACTTCCATAAAAAAATCTTGCCATCCCACAGTCTTCATACACCATTTATTTCTTTGTTTTATAGCTTTTATATTTTTTCTTCTGACAAATATCCCCATGGGTTTGCATAATAATTTTTCTTCAGTATGTTTTTGTACAACAATTTCTTATTTTCTTTTACTTCCTCTTTACTTAACTTCCATATTTTTATTTTGTCTTGATGCATTTTTATTTCTTCATTTCTCTAGTCCCTCTCCCTCTTATTCAGTTTTATTACATTCCATTTTCAGTCATATTTTGTCTTAAAAGGTGTTACTACCAGTTTGCTTTCTTTTTGATTTATCCATATGTGACATCCCTCCTCTGGGCCAGTGCTCAAGGAGCCTCAATCGTCACCACTGACATTGGTGGGGAAAGTTCATTGTGAGAAAAATAGACACACACAGTATTTTCAGATGCAGCCCTCTGCACCAAGTACAATTTTCCTTAAGAGAACACAGGGAATGCACACTCCAGGCCTGGGGCTGGGCTCTCTCTCCAGGCCCCAAATAGGACTATAAAGCTGAGTCCTTAGCCAGGTGTTCCAAGCCAAGTCCTCCACCACCCTCACTGTGAAATCAGTGCTGTCAGTGTCCCTGTTCAAAGTAGCTGTCACACACAGTCTCTTTGAGATTTGATTTTCACTTACACACACCCACCTGGGAAAGGCTGGCACGGCTTACCTCCTCTGCCACCTCCACTCAGATATAAGGTAGATTTACTGCCACCAGAACACCCGAAGCCAGCTACTTTAAGGTTGTTACCAGGGTACCCAATTACACTTAGTAAAATTAATATTTATACAAATGGCAGTGTTTAACCAAATAGCAAGACTTTCACGAACATGGAGCCACAGTGCCACTAAATAAATAAATGCAATTGTGAATTTTTATTTGTACAGCTCTGTATTTCTGTAAATGTTGAACTTGATTTGTACTGTTCCTATAACTATGTAATTTTTTGGCATATTTGGAGCTTTTCTCCTCTGGTCTTCACTGAAAATGGCTTTTTTTGCCCAGCTGGACTAGCCCAGTTAACAAATGACAAATAAATAAGTAACAGTCTCAAATGTTAAATATTTTCTAAAAAAACAGCCACAATGAAAGGTTTAGGTATATTTAATGATATATAAAAAAAACATGAAAACACTGGATATCTGTTCATAGTAAACACTAGAGTTTCATTCACAGGAAATCTAAAAAAAATAACATAGATGGAAAGACTCAGACAGATGCAGGAAAAAAAATAGTTAATTTTACTATATTTTTCTAACTGACTGAAGAATTACTGTTCCCTAGTTACTTACTAAATCAAGGCAAGATAAAAGTGGATAAGTGGCCTGTCAGGACCAAAAAAGGAATGCACACTTCACATCTCTCACTAATATTCAAATACAAATTCAATGCTGGCTACAGAATGACATTACATCTGATTATCTGACACTGTGGTTCCCACACTACCCTTTCACCAGAAACGGAGCCAGGATCTGGCACTGATGTCTCACAGTACACACATAGAGTGTTGGCTACGGTTTATTACAACATCTGAAAACTGCAAAACAATTCCAACACGTCCACCCTTCCTGCAGAAACTAACATGCCATTCTCTGGTACCCCAGGGTACCAATTAGTTCACCACTAAGGGCAATAAAGCAGGATCCCAGCCTAGGCTTTTCACAGACATTACTTCTCTGGCTGCATTCAGAAGTATGAGATAAAATATTTATGACCTAAGCTAAGTCATTTAATTTCAGGCTATTTTTCTTAAGGTTATCTGTGCTGAGCTTAACTCCTTCCCATCTAGTATCATGTGTTAAAATATATACAATTCATTAGTTACAACAATATAATCTGATATACATGAATATTTCTTTTCTGTCCAGTAGGACCCACTGTTGATACATTTTTAACACAAGCAATTTTATAAATACATTTTAATACAAGCATCTGTACAAATCAGTTTGATATTCAGATGACATGTAATTCTGTACAAAACTCCAGCTAGCTATGCCGGGGCACTGCTATACCCCCCTGGCACAGCTGGCACTACCTCACATCATCATATACCCTATATAAATTCAGTGATGCCCCCTATACTATAGAGTTCAACAGACTCAAAACCCCATCATCTTTATCCATATGTAATAGTCCTTTTTAAACTGAGTTTAATCTAAACTGCCAAATAAGTCTAAACATCAGTTTGATAAACCGTTTTCCAAATCTTTATACAACCCACGTATGCTGTTTCCCCATCCATATGGAATTAATAAAATGCACTTTTTTTTCTAAAAGATAATCTATACCTACTCCATATGGTACTAATTCCTTTTAGTTCTTGTAAAATTTTCATCCATTGCTGTCTGACACCAAATTGTATTCCTAATAGTGACATTTTCTTTATTTCAAATTGAATTCCTTTTAACTTATCTTCTGATCCAAATCCCTTACTTTTTCTATATTTAGTGACATTCTTATTCATTGTAAACTATTATTTACACACAAAATCAGTTCTTCCAACATTTTACTCTCTTTGGTCATAAGAATAATATCATCCGCATAAGATTACAAGATCTTTGATGCCATTGTTTGTATATATTGCACCTTTCTCATTTTTTAATTTTTGTACTAGCGACTTCATTACTATTACAGATAAAATGCTTCTCATTGGGCATGCTTGTTTTAAACCCTCATTAATTTCTTTCTCATCACTTAATCAACAAAATCAATGTATTTGGGCTTCTCCCATTAGGGGTTGCGACAGTGGATCACTGGTCCACAGATTGATTGGCAGTGGAGTTTTTACGGTGTCAAGTTGCCAGTCTGGCGCCCAACCTTCACATATGGCACACACACTCGCGGCGCACACACACACACACACACACACACACACACACACACACACACACACACACACACACGCACTCTTACTGCATGTCTTTAAACCTCACTTAACCGCAGGGAGGACGTGCAGACTCCCCAGAGAAGGTGGTCCAGCTGAGAATCGAACCGAAGAACCTCTTTCTGTAAAGTGACAATGCTAACCGCTGCACCACCGCTGCTGACGTCTTCACTTAACCATTTATCAAAATTCTTATTTTGCTATTCCTATTTACTGCTCTAATTACTTTTTGAATTTTTTTGTTAAAATTATATCCTTCCGTTATTTTCCATAGGATGTCATGATCTATTGTATCAAATGCTTTCTTTGTATCACATACCAGTAGGTTTGCCTCATTACTTTACTTTCTTTTTTGAAATCATTTGACATTTCTCTAATAAACATTAATACCACCTGATAACCTTTTCCTTTAACTCCATAAATACTATTTTCTGATACCTTATCTGCCTTATTCTCTAATCATACTTGTATAAAGATATTTATGAAGGTAATAATCAGTGTTTAACACAACTGGACTCCAGTTATTCATTTCATCTTTTTCCTCTTTCTTCCAAATAAATCTCACGATTCCACTACAGATATATATATATATATATATATATATATATATATATATATATATATATATATATATATATATGGGATCCGTACAGATCTCCGAACGGCAACATCACCGAAACAGATTCAGCCGGGCATACTAGCGCAAAAGTGCTTTTCACCGAAGAAGCACTTTCACGTAAGTATGCCTATTGTGGCGATCACAGTACAGTGGGGATAAGGGAAAATTCCCTTTTCCCCACTGTAATGTGACCTCAGAGTGAGATATTAAAGTTGGGGGGTGTGGAGGTGCAAGGGGGCTTGCCCCCCTGCAAAAACGTAAATGTAATGTATTTTTTTAACACACTTTAACAAAAGTGTTTTTTCAGTGAAAGCGCTTTCGTTAAAGTGTGTTCGGTGATTGTGGATTCAGACTGTTGAACGTTCGTTCAGTAGTCCGAGATCCATATATATATATATATATATATATATATGTCTACATAAAACAAATTATACTATGCTTTAGCCATTTATTAAATATACATATTCATTTTTTGCCACTGCTGCATGTTATTTTACATTAAATAACCTATACCGTCTGAACCTGCCACAGAATTAAGATTTACTTTATCACCATGTCTAATTCATTAATCTGTTTATCCACATCTTTGTCTTTCTTTCATAAATTGCTTAACGTTCCATTTATTTTCATTTTTCATTTCTCTTTGCATTACCCTCTAACATACTGTACTACAATTTCCATAATACTTCCTTCTTGTTTTCGATTTCCCCTTTTTATTTTTTTATTTTTAATTTCTCTCATTATATACCACTTTCTTCTTTTACCACTTTACTTGCACAGGGAAATACTTTTTCCCTTTTTCCTTGCAGAAAATGTCTTTGTTTGCACAACTCCTTAATTTTGTTCGTGCTTTCTTTTATGTAGCTCTTCTTTTCTGTAATTTTCGCCCCATAGCTCTTCTTTCTCCCCTCTCAAAGTTACAAGAAAAATGTATTCATATTCAACTTCTGGACTAAGACAAATCTGCTTACACCTATGCAACATGGATTTCCCCCAGCCATAGTGCTAACACTGCTCTAATAACTTTCACTCAAACAAATGCACAAGCCAGAGACAGCAATAAACTTGTCTCCTGTTAATTCCTTGACCTCCAAAGCCTTTGACACTGTTTGCCATCCTCTACTTCTTGCCAAATGTGCTGACCTTAATATCTCCAACCCTACCCTTATATGGTTTTCTAGCTACCTGCCCAACAGGCCGCAATCTGTCAAATGGGTCTCTTCCTTCTACTCCTTTCTCCTTGTCTACACTGGTATACCCCATGGATCTGTCCTTGGACCACTGTTATTCAACATTATCACTAACAGTCTTCATACTTTCTGCTCCCTCTCCACTGTCATACAATATGCTGATGACTCCACTGTCATCTCTACCTTTGACAATATCTCTGACCTCCACTTACTTAACCAAAACTCCTTTCACTCAGTTGAAAATTGGCATACTAACAATCAACTTATACTCAACCCTAAAAAAACTAAACTTCTCCTATTTCTCCCCAAGTCACTTTTCCAACATAAAACATAATTTATCATCACATCACTTAACAACACTGTCATAAACGTTGAAACAGACACTAAGCTACTGGGTGTAGTCGTAGGTGACCGACTTAAATATGATTTGCATATTTTAAACTGTATAAAAAAGACACATCAAATACCTGGGCTGCTTTACAGAAATAAAAAATATCTCAGAAATTGACTCCCCCATTTACTCTTACTCCCCCAACTGTCCATAATTCACTTCATCCTTAACAATCCCTTCTCCTGTCCCACTATCTCTTCCCTTATATCCCTTTACTCCCCCTCCTGCTCTCTTCAGAGCTCTGATCAGTCTCTTGTATCTATCTATAAGCGAAAAACAGCTGTAAGACAACATTTATACAGCTTCTCAGTTGCACTATCCTGGAACAAACTTCCACTGAACATTAGACATCTGCCCAAAACTCAATAGCTTCAAAAACCTGTTAAAGGAAACCCCACAAAATTCTTGGATTTGTACTTGTCAATAGCTTTGCTTTACTTCCTTGTACCAACTGTTTCGGTCTACTTGCCTCCCCTTCCTACTCTACTCATCTTAACTCCTCTTGTTTCCTCTCTTTTTTTTTCCCTGGCTTCTTACACTCTCCCTCATATCTAGTTTTTCTATCTCCTATCTCCATCTTGTTACCGCTTCTACTATCTTGGGCTTCTTCATCCATACTTACTTAGATTCATCTTTTATTAAACTTCATATTTCTACTGACTCGTGTTTTACATGTAATCTAACTTGTAAGATGTATATTATGTATTCACTGTTACTCTTTGCAACAATGTTTGTAACTTTATTTGTAATTTTTGTGTAAGCCCCCCCCCACCCCCCCACCCCCCGGGCCTCCTCTGAAAATGGGCTCTTGCTCAGTCGCACATCCCTGGTTAACAAATGTCAAATAAATAAATAATACTTTCTCATTTCTCTCCAAACCTTCTAATACCTTGTTCTGCATTTCCATATATCCATTTTTTCTTTTTTGTTTTATTCCATGTTCCTATTATAAATATTTTTTATATTTCTCTTTAAATACCCTCTACCATTCTGTCTAGGTATTATTAAACTCTATCATAGTTGTACGGACTTCCATAATTCCAGTATATTATCTTTTCCTTTCATACTCCACACTTTCTCATTTATTCTTTTAATTCCATTTCCAAATTGTATATGTTATTTATTTTCTTCAGTTTCTATCCATATTGCCATGTGAGCTGAAAATTCTGTTTCTTCTGCTTCTTTTATGACTATTTCTATACTTTTAGAAGTTGAGAAATAATGAGACAGTGTTTTAACATTTCTCTCCTGTATGTACTTGTATTTATATTTCCGAATAATACATTTCCGCATCTGTATTACAACATCAAAGCTTTAGTTAATCGAATAACTAAAGCTCAGTCTTGTAATATTGAAAGTGTAAAATGTCGAACAGTCGTTTCAACCCAGGGAAACATTTCCCTTGGGCTGCATCAAATAAAAAAAACTTTAGACCCAAAATCAAGTGGGGGGCTTCACCCCCACACCCCCTGATGTGGGGCGCTGTTCCCCCCTCACTCCACTAACTAAATATACCAACTCCAAGATCGCTCCAAATTGGAGAAAAGGGCATAATCCACATAGCCAAGATATATACACACACACACATATATATATATATATATATATATAAATATATATATATATATATATATATATATATATATATATATATATATATAATACACATAATTGATTAGTTATACTAAATTCAGTCCTGTATATGTTTTAGTGGTACACATTGGATACAATTCTTTTCATTCGGTGCCCTTTATTTACAGCGAAGTAAAAATAAATTAAGCTTAATTCCATAGCAAGAGGAGTCTTTTAAAAACAAAGTCTTACAGTTCTGTTTTCACATCCAGCAACGGTTCCACATTATCTTTGACAAAGCTTAGTTAATCCTCCAAATAGATTAACGGGTGTCTTCTTTTAGCTCCTTAGTCTGTTCTGGTAAACTCTCCAGCTGGTATCCCACAAGAGTCCCCTAACCTTGGCCATAATAATCCATTTCGATGAAAGGCAATCTTCTCTGCCACACTGGGTTAAGCCCTTCCTTTTAACTGCATTTTTCTCTAATTCGTGTCTGCTGTTGCATGCTTTACTGTATTGTTTATCTTGGTTATGTAATAAATAGCAGCTCGACATCAAACAATATTTTCATAGCAAAACCACATTTTCACAACAAAAGCAGCATTTCATAGCCTTTTAGAATCTATGTTCAGTGCTCAGTATTTCAAACTCCTTGGTTTGACAAGAATTTTCAAATAGACATGCTCAAATTTAACTATTTGTCAGCAGCATGCTTAAAGGAAAACTCTGCCCTTTCCTACAGTTTAATTTAATCCTTAGGTTACTTTTCTCCCTATAACCTGGTTCCAATGCTGTATAGGTACCAGAAACCTGCTAGTACTTGTTAAAACTTTCATTTCCTTGCCTTGGAGTCAAAGGGAGGGAAAGCCCACTTACTTTTTTTTTTTTTTAAAGCTCAACTTCTCAAGTGCTTTGCAGGGGAATTCGTCTCTGCCTGCATGACATACCATAGACACAGATAAATCTGTAGTTTACCCTGTCAGGTACTGCTGTCAGTCTTAGACCAACAATTAATCCTGCTATTGTCAGGAACATAGCAGCTGAAATAAAAAAAGACAGAAAGCTGTGGAACTGTTTTCCACTGTTTTTATTGCAGAGGAGGAGAACTTAACACTCCCCTTCATAGCACAACAAAGAAATTAGATCAGTCAGATTTAAAAGCAGATGTCACCTCTTCTGACAAATTTACATAAGCAACAACACAGTATTGAAATGCTAAGCTTTAAATGTTGGTTATTTATTTATAATAGCTTGTATGTAAAGATAAATTGAATGCAATATCAAACATTTCTATGACATTTAGAGAAAAGTCAGAAAATATTTTTTCTTGTAAATTATCAACATATTTTCCCTTTTTCAACCCTTTACACACACACACACACACACACACACACACACACACACACACACACACACACACACACACACACACACACTGTATTGGTGCACTGATACTGTTCATAAAAAGGTTTTGTACGCTTTTTTGTGACATCCTTCCAGAGGGGGATGCATGTCTGGTGCACACAGATCCATGGTAAGAAATTCCCACTGAGTTTGATTCACTCCTTACAGTAGTAGGATGCCTGAGCATTTTGTAGTCCACAAAGGAAATGTGGCCATTGATGGCAACTGTAACGTACAGCTCAATTTTTGAATTACATTGAATGTATGTTTACTATGTGCTCTTGCATTAAAAACATTAAGAAAAGGAAATCAGAAGTACTTACCTGTGTTTAAATGCACGTGTGTGTGTGTGTGTGTGTGTGTGTGTGTGTGTGTGTGTGTGTGTGTGTGTATATAGATTCTCTCAATAAACATGTCTGCCTGGTATCTAC